>NC_143553.1:41708636-42011666 GCF_054136105.1 Typopeltis vanoorti
TTCAACAGGCTGGTCATTGAATATACGAGTATTATTCTATCAAGGTATGTAGCGCCGTGTTCACACGCACTGATTAGAAATGTCGTCGTCAATCAACGTCACCGCACCAGCCTCTATGCGATACCGATCAATACGGGCGCGTTTATGACTAATCGGGATGAATCCTTAGCCTGTGATTTTCCATCTTTCACGGCTCCTAATTTTCTGTGGATTACGTATATCTGTATTGAAACCTGACTGACGTCTTCATTCACTTATTATCTGCCGAAATATAATTTCTGGGATATTATTTTGATGGTTTATTGAAGTCAAAATCTTTAAAATCGGGACTATCCTCCAAAGCTTATGGACGTACAGTCAGTATAAAGTTATAACCTGTCATACAATTTAGTATCATGCGTGAGTTAAGAGTTAGATACTACAATTCCATTTTCTAGAGATGAATATGGTACTTCGTCAGGCCTTCAATAAAAGATACATAATAAGTATCCGGGTTAGTCAAAGTATTTGTGATGGAATAAAAATACATGATAATATGATACTTTTAAATGAATCCCATAATGCAAAATGAGGTATACGTACTGCTTCAATTCTTATCCATAATCCAAGCTTTCTAGCCCAACCTAGAAGGATAATAAGAGTCAATAAGTTAAGACGAGCCATTTTTGGCATTATTGTAATGACGAGAAGCTGAGAGTCGTTCTGGGCGAGTGTTGACCTCTTAAGAAAAGAAATCGATACCAAGACGTAATCTTTACTCAGTAGAGAGCTGGCATCTATGTATACTGTTTCGGAAAAGATCGAATTATGTGAGGAAAATGTTTAGAATAATTCGTATTTTGGTGCGAGAATGTACTTACGTCATTAATCTGCTAATGCGGCACAATTAGGAGGGGAGGGGTGTATCATTTGGCATTATGACTGCTAAAGGCACAAAGAAAAATGAAGTTACGCTAAAAAAAGGCATAACAGAAAGAAATGAAGTAAAAACAAAATAAAGCGATTTGTATAGTAAGGAAAGGAATCATCAACAAATAAAAGAATTAATATTTTAAGTCGTTTTTAGAAAGGAGAATATAGAACAACCCATGAAAAAGTTTATAAATTTTGAGGGAAAAAAAGTATCAAAAAATAGATTTTATATTAGTGTATGCGTTTTGTTAGATCAGAGCGAAAGTACAAACGCATACGTGCAAATATTACCTTTATGACGGAAAGAACTGAAAACTGTGAGATAATATGTGGTACAAGAAAACTGAAGTCGAGAGTTTCGGTCAAAAATAGCAAATGGTATTTACTGGATTATACATAGTAATCAACATCTTATAAGTTTGAAATGAGCTCTATGAATTATAAATGTATATTTTCGGGAAGAGGTGATGAATACTCCCCGGTTTGTTTAAAATAAAGTTTAAAATCAAGAGGGAATGGATTAAAAGTGATGTGATTCATTGACAAATCAAACAAAACACAAAAATCGACGAATCATTATATGGCCTTCAGACTGTGGATTTAAACCTATAAGGTGATTTGGAACTAAGTTGACATTATTTTAGCTTCGAATCGCAATGACGATTACCATCAGCTGGTGTAACACCCCCCTCCTTATTTATTGGAGATCTGGAGTGATATCTGACCCTTGATTAATTCATAGTACCAGCACTATAGGCTTTCAAACTTTTGTGGAAGATATTTAAATTAAACTTTTGGATCCAGTATATCAGTCTGCGGATATGTGAAATATAATGATAAACGGAGTTACTCATAATAAACATTACGGAGAACTCCGGAGGAGGATAAAATAGGTTATGCATTGGTAATGAAAGTGGTGAATGCATTAAAAAAAAAAAAATACCTCCCTCTAATGTCACCTAGTATCACAGAAACTCGATCGCTTCTATTAAAAGTACGATACTTCAACTAGACCAATGAATCACTGTTTTCATCCCATATGGTGAACACCGATAATATGTGCCTCTAACGGCGGAGAAAGAATCTAAGGACTAATTTAAGAATTTTTTAAGAATCTAATTTAAAGAATTGTGGCCATGGGAAAGTGGATGTCAGTAAACATAGTTGTGCACTTCAGCGTGATTAGATATCCAATGTCGTATTATATTGGTGGGATTATGCTTGAAGAAATTGATGAAGCTAGGGATCTTGGACTGTTAGTAGAAAGAAAGTTGAAGTTCAGGGGCCATGTAGCAAAGATTGCAAATACAACTCAAAAGATAATTGCAATGCTGAAACGATCATTCACATGTAAAGATAAGGATGTATTTTGCCTCTTTCAAGGCCTTAATAAGACCTCACTTGGACTATTGTTCGCAGGTCTGGTCTTCTGTTTCCGTTGTGATTGTGATATTTGGAGAGAGTGCAAAGGAGAGTGTTAAAAATGATATCAGTATTATGGAATACTAATTATGAAGACAGATTGAGAATTTGTAGACTGCAGACACTAGCAAACAGGAGAAAGAGGGAGTGATATGATTGAGACTTACAAGCTTCTGAAAGAGTCATACAGGATTTCAATTGATGGAATTTTTCGATTTCTGGAGGGTGGGGAAAGGACAAGAGGGCATCCTTGGAAGCTGAGAATGAATGCCGCTAAGAAGGAAGGGGAGGGCTAGATTTTTCTCTCATAGGGTGGTGCGTGATTGGAATGGATTGCCCGTGGAAGTTGTGAGTCCCTGAAGGTCTCTCTTAATAATAATAATAATAATGAGTATACTAATTTGAAAGTATAAAAAGAGAATTTCTTTGCCAACTAACTGATGAATAGATTTTAAATTCTATTTTATTTTGAGAAGACAATGTTTACAACATCATTGATTAAAATGAAAGTAAACTAAACTACTACAGACAGATCAAATGGAAACAAAATGACGAATGCATAATACAGAGATAATATAATAGTGATTGAGAGGACGAAGGCCCTTTGAAGAGGATGCAAAGGCGGTTGACAAAAATAATTTCAGGACTGCGGAATGTTTAACTATGAAGAAAGACTAGAGTTATTCAATCTGTCGTTTGGCGATAAATGGCAAATGGTTGATATATGATTGATAGTCAAGCTGTTAAGAGGTGTTTGCCGGATGGATACTAGAAAGAGATTTTTTCAAATACCGAGACAAAGGGAAGGGGCAAAAACTAGAAGCCATTCTTGGAAACTGCGCAATAGTGATATGAATAAAAATGGTGAGTTTGTTTGTTCCCCCCCCCCCGTGGAGAATGGTGGGTTGGGTAAGTGGAATGTATTATATTGAATGTGTTGCGAATGCTATGAGTTTATGATTCAATATGATGTTGAATACGTATCATATAATATTAATTTTTAATGGTATAAAGCTCTCTCCCTCTCGATGATTATGGCTTCAAGAGAATTAATGTAATAATAATAATAAGAAGAAGAAATGTGTAAAGAAATAGCAATGACAGAATTTTATTTTATTCAAATTCCGAGGAAAACAATGATTACGTTGCTTGTTAGAAAGACTGATTTGGATACTGAAAGCTAAATCTACTACTCTCAGGTGGATTTTTTTCTCAATTTGGCAACCGATCATTTATAGACCTAACGGGAATAAATGAGAAAATATCTGGAACGTTAACGTCTGGATCCATGAACAAGTCTATGGCTATTACATAATCCTACCTAAATGACTTGAAATATGGTATGAATACGTTAATAAATAATTATATTTAGCTCATAGTTCTATCGGCTAAATACTACTGTTATTTGTGATAGATGTAATCCTATAAAAAATGAATAAATACACATAAAAGATATACAACAGCAAAAGTAAAAACGTAAATAGTAAATCTAGGATTCAGAATAGGAGATGATGATTATAATACCTTAATAAGAAATAACTAGTAATGAAAATACAGAGTACAGTGGATGCCCGTTTACCATAATATTCGTATTACCATGAATTTTTAGATGCACGCGATTTTTCTCTTTCTCTCTCGGTTGAAACGAGTGATATTTAATACTGCCCTATTAGCGACCAAGCACATACTTGTGAGTAAAGCACTGAACCCACAAGATGTCACGCCACAAAATAAATATTAAACAGAAATGTGCACTCTATATTTTTCAAGCCCATCAGATTTTGTTCTGACTTTTTACGTATTTATGTACGTTAGATCTATTTTAGTTTCCAGTTAGTCAGGGAGAAAGAAAAAAAAATCTTAATTTTTCGCCTCACCTTAATTGAGAGAGCAAGATATATCGTGCAGGTAGCACCAAAGCGAAAACAACATGCAAGAAAACATTCTATGGTGACGCGTCGCGCAACCTCTGAAACGATACTCTCAGTTACTTAAAAAGGAGCACTTGTAGAGTAAAGCACTGTAGAGGTGCATGTTTTGCCTGCTTCGGGATTTCGCAGCATATGAGCAGTTTTTATTATTAAAAGCGAATTTTAGTGATTCAATATAATTTTTGAACCAAATGCTTAGTTATCGAGCACTCATTAAAGAGGGCAAAGTGATGCTAGTGAATCTGCTTCACGCAAAATTCGTAAACTGAATTAAAAAAGTTCATGAATTTGAATACGAAACTCCGCATCATTGAACAACTTGAAAAAGTGAATATGTGGTTGTTTTGCACGCCGATTTAATACTTTTCGCACACTTTTTATATAATTTTCAAGATTTCTTTTTTTAAAAAATAAAATAAAATAAAATACAATGGGTTGACCTTTAGCCATTTTTTTCTGAACAGCTTTCCAAAAAATACGTTTTGATTTAAATTTTTCAATATATTTTATTTTATTAAAGTGTAATTTATATTTTTTTTAACATATTCTTTATTAACTCACTATCCATATATCATTATAATAGCAACGATTCAGGTAATTTTTGTGTAAAAATTAAATAAACTATTCCCCCCCCCCACACACACTGCTCGGAGATCGTGAAATTCGTTTACAGGATGGTCTTTTGATCTCAATTAATCACTGTAAGCTGCACTCTGTGAAACAAATGCTAATAGCGAGTTAAGTTTACTTTGTCTCATATTCTTTTGGTATTCTAGTTGCACAACAAGAAGCTGCATTTCATATATCGTTGCTTTTATATATTGTTGGTTGGGAGTGAATTATTTTTGCTTTCAATGGAAATAATAACTGGAACAATTGTCAGAGTAGTAAAAGTGTTAAGAAACAAGGCGAGCAAGGTCAGGATTATATAACTTAAGAAAGTGATTTTCTTTTTCTTAGATATATACAAACTTTTGTTTGCAGTACCCTTAGAATACGATACAAATTTGTATACAGCTAAACCAAACTAAGTAGCATAATTCACCACATTTACCGTCATTTTAAACTAAATATTATCACCCATCTAACGCAAACTTTCCCAGAAAATTAGAGAAAACCCCCCAAAAAATGTGGTCGATGTAAAAATATCATAAAGAAAAGCATGACGAAAGACGATCTTGTAACATGTGGTTAAAAATAAATGTTAAGGTGCTCAAAATCATACAGGGTAAAAACTTAGAAATTTAACATAAACAGCAGCTACACTGAGAGATAATAAATAGGAAAACATAATTAAATGAAAATTAAGATAATATATATATATATATATATATATATATATATATATATATATATATATATATATATATATATATATATATATATATATATATATTTTTTATTTTTTTTATTTTTTTTTATTTTATTTTTTTTTTTTTTCCCGGTAATATGTAATTCTACTATCACTAAAAGCGGGAGACAGGAACAAACTAGCAAATCAGGAGTGGTTAAACGCAGGAGTGTTATTAGTAATAAGAAAAGTCGTTTATTATTTACTAACTCAGAAAAGAACAAAAAAGAAATCCGTTAGCAGATTACAACCAAATCGCAGACTTCAAATAAAGTCCCCCCCCCCCTTAAACTTCTTTGTCAACTAATAATAATAATAACAGAGAAACAAATAACTATAAAGGGAACTAGCTACTAGTGGCGACCGATGAAAATTTTAAGTGGGGGTGCTGCATATACAAAAAAAAAAAAAAAAAAAAAAAAAAAAAAAAAAAAAAAAAAAAAAAATTCCTAATCAGTAACGAATTTATTAATAAATAAATTTACATATTAAAAATTGCTTTATTAAAAATATTTAAACCTCACCACAAACAAACACCAATAATAAAAGTTTCGTATCAATAGCAAAGACAAGTGCAAACGAATATCGGCGTTAGATCGCAGTGCATTTGTTTCGTGTAAATAATTGAAACAATATAATTCTTTTCATATTTTCAAGTGACACTCGTCGTAATTCAGCCTTGTATCTATAATAAATAAATAATTATGTTATTTTAACAAAATAAAATAAGATTTACAAAAAATAGTTCACCACGCACACGCACCAATAATAAACGTTTCATATCTCACAGATATACACTGCCGTATGAGTAGTTACAGTTGGGAATGACGTAACATGCAATGACAAGAGAAAACGCATATCGGCGTTAGATCGCAGTGCATTTGTTTCGTAATCTAAAGCGTTAATCGAACAATTCCAATTATTAACTATTCAATCAATGTCAAAACATAAGCTGTAACCTTTAACATGTTGTATTGCATTTATATAATGTTGTAAGCATTGTTATTTATAAACACATAAAATTTATTTATTTTTCATTTTTTCCTTGGAGGTGCTGCAGTGTCGCAGTGCTTATGTACGGGCCGCCACTGATGAACCGAGCAAGACCCAATCACCACTTCCGAGACCATGCTGGAATGCTAACAGCCCTTTTCGGATTACCACAGAGTAAGCTTCGAATTAAAATATCTTAAATGCCATTAACATTTTCCTCAATACTGCACAAAGATCTGAGGAAGTAAGCTTTCATTCTCGCATCTTTCTTCTACACTGTAATTCTTCAGTTTCCTCTTTGGTCGCCCACTGCACTAAAGTGGGTGACATTTTATCTTTGGACTTCTGCACTAATGCGGGAGTACCTCGAGGCTCTATTCTTTCACATTACAAATTCTATATTTTTGGAGATAACGGTCCTGTGGTCTCAATAACAAGATGTTAAGAATATTTAAGCATAAACGCCGATTTTCATACTATTCTCCAGTTAGGGAAAGAACATAGTCGAATTCTATTTTGCCTAAACTCAATCCTGCTTCATTTCTCAAGAATCCACGCCATGCCATCATTTAGTCTTAGTTTTAATATCATTTAGCATGTCAATCAAAAATTTTCCCTTTCTTGAAAAAGAAAAACTGTCATAAACACGTGAGGATGTAGCTACTGCTGACACGTCAATCTTTTTCTTCGTTCTCATGTGAAGGTTGAAGAGACTCTATTTGTCCTGTATTTATACCAAATCCGTCCGGGTATGGGATTCCATTCGCAGATCTAGCGACCAGTACTCTCAAAATTTTCCTAAAAAATTCTGGTACCGTTCAACAACCAGACCGATTAACGATCAATTTACTCCACCCACTTTCTGGCATTCAATATCCGCTTTTTTGCGTCTTCTATAGATACTTTCTCGAGAATTGTTCAATTGAACTTACATCTATAATTTCGCTTCCCTCCCTCCTTAAAACCTGTTAAAAACAAACAGAAATCAGTCAACACACTTTTTCAAAATTTTTAATGTCTGCAAGTAGGCATTAAAAAAAAAAGATTCATAACCTGATTCTTTCTACTTAAATCTGTCACGCCCAAGGTACCAGCGTACTTCTATTTTTCGAATTTTTCATGAGTGGAACTGCTATAAAACACAAAAATAACGAAAATCAGCATTCCTGCACCCCCCCCCCTTTTTTTTTGTTCTTTCTTCCGGCGATATGGTGGTTCTGATTTCATCGTAACTACACTACTTAACTTCGTATCGACCTACTCACAGTTCTTAGTTACTTTCGATTTGTTCTTGAGTGTAAAATCAAGCTCATTCTTTACAACTGTTCAGGGCACAAATTCCTTAAGAAGGCAAGTTTATTTTTGCAATGTTTATTATTTGGCAATGATAATAGAATCATATGATCCTCATTACAGTTATCCAAATAACAAATTTATCAGAGAAAATTACTCGGCCGGAATCCATCTCTTGGAAAACGAAAATTAATGCCAGTCATAGGGAAAACAGAGAAGAGAGCAGAACCCGCGTGAAGTGACTATAGTTCATTTATGTAAGCACTGTCTATCACTACTTAAAACGATACAAAGATGATACAGTACTTTGGTCTGTCTATCTATCTATCTACTGATCTTACTGCCTCTGAACGTCCCCCATTCACGATTCTCGAAAAACAACAAAAATATTGATAATCGAAAATTCAACTCCGAAGGATTTCAAATTGTACTTTCACATAAACAATTACTATGCTAACTACGTGTATATTTGTTCATATCGTACAATGTAGTCAGTATACAGTAAATTTTTGTCTTAGGTTGGTTTATGAAAGATCCTATTCGCTACAAATGTACTGTTTTTATTCAAAACGATTCGAAGAGATAATTCGTCTAGAATTATATTATAAGATGATGATAACATTATGAAATTTCAAAATAGGATCACAGAAGGAGATGAAGAAGTGGTGATAACAGAAGTAAGTCTGAGGATTTCGCTTCCCTTCTCTCTCGAAAAGTCATGAAAGGATGGCTGTTACTATTTTATTCATTTCCAAAGCTTAAGGTAAAAAAAAAAAGTCCAGGACAAATCTAACTGAGCATTTGGATTTTATCCTGAAGTTGCTCTTGCTAGCAAGAAGCTATACTATATATATATAACAGATTTCTTGCCAAACAAGGGCGCACCCCTAGCGAAGAACTTGATACTTAAGGGGTTGGGCGGGAATGAACATTTTTTAAATGATGGTGGTATTTACGTGGTCTTAGACAAAATTTCTTAGACTAAATAGTAAAATTTAGCTAAATACTGCAGTAAGACTTGCTGCAGCTATGGAGAAAAAGAGAAGTATACACGGGAATAGAAATATAACAGTATTTGCATATTTGCTATACACTTTGCCCTATCTAATGCAACTCAGTTTTTAGACTCATATATATGTACTTCTATTTTTATTAAAATTCTTTTAAGTTTTTTTTTTGTTTTGTTTTCCCTCTTTCCGTTAGGATGTTCCTCAAAATCAATATGCAATAAGTTTTTGTTGTTATTGTTTAAGTGATGCCATTGTTTTACTAATTATACAGGTATGGATTAAAAATTAATAATAATAAATAAAATAAAAGCCAATTATATTTTGTAACACAGTATCTGTAAATTTTCCAAATGTTTGTCAAATTGGTCCATAAGCTTTCTTGATACGCTGAGGGAGAAATGTTTTCCCTTGTTCCAGAAATCCTATGTACCATTTCAACTTGGTAACCATGTTAAAGAAGAGCATTTATCACGTAATAATCATGCTGGATGAGTACCAGGTTGCAGATTTAAATATAGAAATAAATATCACTAACGAGTGAACAGGGTGCTCTCACGGATGCAATCGGAAATCTCCTCTTTCCGATTGCACTGTTGGTGAACAATTCACCGCCAAATAGGACAATACATTTACACTTATTTAGCTATGAAGTATGATGACCAACGATGCACGTTCTGACGTGGGTATTATTCTTCCACAAATATCTTTACTTTTTTTTTTATTTTCCCGCATATAATACAATTTTGATGTTACTCGTTACTGAACTCTAATTTTAAGCAAAAGAAGTATCCGCCATAACTTATTCTGTCCAAATTGCAGCTCTAAGTATGGAATTAAATACATCTTACTGCACGAAGGCTATATTATAACTTGAGACTTTTTATCCACTTGTGATTTTCGAAATCTTCTGCCGGCATATATATTTACCTGTTTGATTTATCATAGGATAAAACTAGTACCTACTATTGGATCAAAGTGTGAATTAAAAGCATTTAAAATTAAAAGTATAATGTCTTATAATGTTTAAATAAAAATTTCGGTATCTTGCATAAGTTACCATAGCGGAGACTTGTCCAAAGTGGACAAGTCTCCGCTCTCCAACCAACAGGTTGCGAGTTTGAAATCCGAATGCGCATGGATGCTTATAAATGTAAACGTTTAATTGACAAATAAATATCATCGTTTAATGTGAGACCAGAATCGATCATTTTCACCATATCGGTAAGCAATACATTCACCGCAGAATTACAGTTCATGCGACCTTTAAATGGCTTTACGAGAATTTGCTGCATGTTACGGACAATATTTTAGAGCAACACCATCAGCTAGACGTAACTGAGAGATGGAATGGTATCGTAGACTTCTGATGTACAAGCAACATGGTACAAATGATACTTTTTGAATGTGCTTCTGCAGTGAAAACGAAACAGCCATTATATGATCCAATGTCGCAATAAACATCTTGTGATGGAAATTGCTATGGAAATGTTTTTCAACGTTAAACAGATATGCCTTTCCTATCTTCGTGGTCTTTCCAATTTTAAATTCAAAGACTCACAGATAGTTCAAATGATATTAAAGAGAAATCCAACAATGATATTCGGAGTACAGATTAATGTTCCATTATCAATTTGTATTTAAATTTGACTCGAAATGTGCGAATTCATCCTTTTTAATTCTTTTCCCTCTTGCAGTTACAGAGTATTTCATTAATTCCGTTAAGTGGTCATTTCATTTGAAACACAGTAAACGTCTTTAAAAGTATGTTTTTCAAAATACATACTGTCAGCATGCCAAACAATAAACTTCATAAATTTTAGAAAACAAAATTAAGCATTGGATTTAACTAAAATTTTAGATGACGAAAAATTATATTTCATTAGTATAATATAGCACGTGACCGAATGCAAAATAATACACACACGCAGTGTGTGTGTGTGTGCATGTATGTGTCTATCACAGACAAAACAATAACAACATAACTATGGATTACGAAATTACGACCCTGCTTTAGGAGGATCTTAAATATTTTATTCAAGTTATTCAGCCAGGTGGACTTTATAAGTTTATTTTATGGAGGTGATAACAGCACACAGGCTTAAAAAAAAACAAACTCATTTTAGGAAGACCAATAACAATACCGTTGAAAAGGGTGATAAATGGTTACTTAATGGCGTTCATCAGGTGAGACTAAACAAGACGCGATTAAGAAAACCCGTATTATTGGTGATTTTTCCCCAATTTTACTGAGAGATTAAACTAGAGTTTAATATCTAGTAAAATTTAAATTTAAACTTTAATTTAAACTAGAGTTTAATCTCTCAGTTAAAAAAAAAAAGGCAATCGAACTTGCAGTGTTTCAGACAATAATACCAGTTTAGGTTTCAGGAACATAACAGACAGTGTGGATGCAATTGTCTCTTGAACTCGTCCGTAGCCCTGAACTTAACTATCGGAACTACTACGAATATGGATCCCGACTGTATGTTGATTTCCGATATGTTAACGGGCTAAAATAGCTTTCTCTACTGCTTCGGGGAATAAAAACGGCATTAAAGGATTATTATTTTTTACCAACAATATCGTTAATCCAGAAGGATGATTAGCTATCTACAAGATAATTTTCGTGAATCATGCATAAACCGTAAAAAGTTAGAACATTTACCTCAATGTCTAAAAGACTAACTTCTCTTAAGGGTGATGATGGTCATCTGTTGTGGTAATTACGCTACGGAGGATAAAACTAGTCAATCGCAGTCTGCAGATTTTTTTTTTTTTCTTCTTCTTGAGACAGAAATGACTTCCTGCTTATTTCAAGGTAATGTATCGAGGGTATGCGGTTTCACCAACATGTGTTTGGGCGAGCAAATATTATGATATAGGCTGAAGTCAAGGAATAGGAGAGGCCAAGCAGCAAAGTCCACTTATTACAGACATGCGGAAATTTGTCTCAGATTAGCAACGTTGAAATCATTGTATAAATGCATTAATAAAGCATACGCCAGGCTGATGTGATTTATATTTCCTGAGTGGTAGCAGGCATTTTCAAATCAGTTATAGTAAGAAAGGTGCAGTCACGTCTCCATACTGAGTACAGTTAGGTTAAAAATTGGACGAAAGATTTTGGTTAAGAAAAAATACAAATCCGGCCAGTGGGATATTTTGAGCAGTTCAAAAATTATACTTTTATGGTAGCAAAAATGATACTTAGGCACAATTTCTGAATCAGATAAATATTCGAAATGTTCAAACTGTTTTCACTAAGGATTACTGAAATTTTAATTAGAAAACTTACTGGGGGAAAACTTATTCAGATGGAATAAGCTACTTTTTCTAACTACTAGAAGATGGGATGGTGTGTTTTCTATTATAATCTTGCATGGCTGACAATATTTCCACATTGTGAATTAGAGTTTTTTTTTTTGTTTTTTTTTGCATAATTACGCTGCAGTAACTGTTCAAATATTACTCCACAAGGCAATTATTACAAAAGTATTTATATATACGATACTGTAAAAAAAAAAAAAAAAAAAAAAAAAAAAAAAAGTGTTCCACAGCTTGGGCGGTATCGACGATATCTTTTCATCGAAACGACCTCGGGTTCGAATTCAAACTACGATGCGAAGAAGCTAATACGAGCTTTTCAAGTGAAGGTGAGTTTGCCTGATAATGGAATGGCAGGATTTTCATCCAAAAAATTCGGGATTTTTTCATTCCTGCAAAACAGGAAAACATGCCAGAAGAATTTAGGGTTCTGTTCCAGACGGTAGTATTTTTATGGAAGAATTTACATGTAATTACAGACATAATGCACTGTAAATTCAAAACAACTAGCAAACGAAGCAAAAAAGTTATTCATTCCCTTTTCGCAAACACTGCATACTAATGATAAAGCCATGGCAAGACATAAAATATTGTGAACTCCGTTGGCTGAGAAGATAGCATCTCCGATCTCCAACAGGCTGTGCGTTCGAATCCCATTATGTTAGATTTGCTCTTAGGTGCGTGCGAGATGAATTTCAATAGCCGGTATGACGTGAGACAATTTACTGCTTACTAAAGACTTGAATTTTATTGAAGTTCCATGTTTGGTCGCTGGACTTATCTAACCCGTCCACCCACAGTACTAATGTAATGTAATACACGTTTACACTTTTCTAGCTAGGATTCGCTTAAAACTATAGCTAAACTAAAGCTAAACAAATAAAAGCAAGAAATGCAAGTTAGTTAAGTGACTACAATTATGGACATGGTTTAGAGATAACCGAGTTTTACTGATGTGTTATCACAGTATGTTACAGTAATCATTAATCAATGCAAAAAGAATCTCTCTGGGTGATGTCATTACATGATGGAACCGTTATGGTTGAGGGGAAAAAATAATTTAGAAACAGTACGGTACATAAAGCGGTAAATGGGATAAGAGAAGGCTGAAAAGGGTTGTAGTAGATTCTGTCACTCAGGAATCCATAGACCTAGAAGTCTGTGATAGAGGATTATGTACCATCATAATCGTGGCTCACGTGGAAAGCTGCTCTCCGCAGAAACAGAACAATGTTAGAATTCGGCTTGTATTTACCGTGATTGGGCAGTAGAAGAAAGCTGTGGGATGGAGCGACGAACACGATACACACTATTCAAATCAGATGGAATACGTGGAAAGCAACTGGTAAAGAACACGTTATAAACCTAGTTTTTGACTCAAAAGACATGAAATCTGAAACGCGGGGCAAAAAAACCTTAAGAACCTTATTAACCAGAATATGTCATCACATCAATTAAGTATGGTGATAGTAATTTTATGGCTTTGGGATTCTGGATCAAGGATAATTGTATGCTCACTATAGAACCACCAACACAGCGTTGATGGTTCTATAGAAACCACCCAGTTTAATATCCACATGCTAATGTATCTTTTAGTCTGAGGAAATGGGAGTGCAAATGTTTGAACCGGTCACCACAGAGTCCTGATCTGAACCTTAGAAAACACCTCTCTGAAGTAAGAACATCAGTTGAGGAGCAGATCGAAAAGGAGCGGTTGCCGTTTCGAGAGAGAAATGAACCAAAATACCTGTTTACGTGTCAATATTTAGTGCAACTTGTTCAGGGGAGTTGTATTGGTAACCGTGGCCAAAAATGTACTGAGAGATGTACGATTTACTGAGATTTTGAAATAATCAGAGTATTCATATATCGTATATTACAATAATGGATGCTTAATATATATAATAATGGATGTTTGTTTGGATGTCAGCTACACAAATATACCCAGTTATACCTATCACCAAGATTAGCAAAATTTTGCATGACTTTCCTATATGATATGAGAAGGTTAAGCATTGTTCTAATTCAAAATTTTGATTCCTAAAATAGTTCTCTTGTTACTCTCAGATCACTGAACTCTTGTTAAGAGCGATTTACTTGGGTGAAACTACAGTAGACGGCAAGTGAAGTGCGTTTCACGTTATCGATTACTAAGAGAGAAAAATATATTCAAATTACCGAGCTGGATAATTTAATATCAAGTTTATAAAAGCACGTCATAAACCTGGTTTCTGACTCTTATAAAAAATGAAATCGGAAACGGAAATCGGAAATACTTGTGTTTACGTGCAAAAAAAAAAAAAAAAAAAAAAAAAAAAAAATCTGATGAGTTACTCCAGATATATTCGAAAATATAAGCATGCAATTGAAAATTTATGCCAGGTCATATCAACATACCATTTTTATTTGCTCATTCTTAAATAACGATTTCACTTCCGACTCCCCCCCCTCCATTCCTAAGATCCTGTTTTTACAAGAGCGTCTCCTCATTGCTTTTCTCCCTGTCGCAATATTCCACCTTAAAATTTTTTTTCCCCAAAATTATAGTTCTGGTTTTAAAATTGTCAGATGATTTCTTTCGTAACTATAATAATTAATATAACACCCTGTCATATTTTGAAATCATACATAAATAAATAGCGCATGTATGAAAAACAAGTTGAGGTTCATAATTTTATACTAAATTCGTAATATAAATTATTCAACTTTCCTAAAATACTGCAGAAATAAGAATACCCAGTTTGTATTTTTAAGCATTTTATTAGAAACAGTCGAATTAGAGCAAATACTGCAGATAATAACATTTTAGAATAATGCAGTGTATTAATCGCAAGCTTTGAGGAGAAGTAACCGAAGGTTATCCAGAACTGAATTCGTTGATGGCAGATCACGTAAACGAGGGAACTGTTTAACTGAAGAGATTACGTGGCACGGACAAAAAGTGATCGATTTAATAGGAGACAACTATTCCGGACTTGAAAGTAGAAAACGGACAAGTCTTCATATTCAGGGGCAATGAATATGAACACTTCACATTCATAATTTGAATCATAAATGGGCGGACCACAGCTGATGGATGAATCGAGAGAGAGAGAGAAGGTAGATTCTAATGAACATGAATGCCAGAGTTTAAAGCTAGCCTGTACACATTTAAAAACCTATGGAGATTTTCTATGTAAGAGAGGCAAAGAACATTACGAACAGAGTAGGAGTGGGATACGTGATCTTAAAAAAAAAACAAATAATTCAAACTGAATCTATTTAAATGGTCAGAGAAGTATATTTTGGTATACTCGAATTATACGCTAAAAAGTGCACTTGATGGTAAGCGAAGAATATTTTAAATAAAGAAAGATGAAGAATGACTGAATGAATTAAAGAGAAATTAAGGAATTAAAGTACACTATGAATGACTATGTATATTTACGATGGTTTGTTTCACGACGGACGGTAAGTGAGCCGTCGTAAATCAAAACTTAATTTCCCATATACCTATTTCATTAGTTGTGGTTACGTTTCTAGGAAAATACACTTTGAACTATATAATATAATATAAAATTTTACGTATTCTTTAAGATGGTGTTAGAGGTTTAATGGAATATTAACAGCACTGAGAAAGGATTAAAACTAATATTAATACTTCCAATATTTCGTCTCCGTCACAGAGATATCTTCGGGGATTACAAAAATTTTTGTAACAACACACACACAAATATAATATAAAGTGAAACTAAAGTCCTATCTAGGTGGTGCGCCCTCTACGGGAATTTGCAGGTGGCCTGGGATGTAAAGAGGGATCTCTGATAATTAAAGTTTCCCAAATTTTGGGAAGTTTAATGCAACCGTATTTGTTTAAATTAGGTTGATTCCTGAGTGCAGATGCAGATTCAAAGAATAGTCTTTCTTTTTTGAATTTACTATGGTGGAGCATGGTAGTTTTTTTCCAGGAGATTCTGTGGGATGTATCCAAAACATCGTTTGCAAGGCCAGACTGACCATAATCGTGTTTGCAGATGTAAGAACTGTGTTCTTCTAACCGGATGGATGCTGATCTGCCTGTTTGTCCGAAGTAGGCAAGTTTACAGGAACAAGGTACTCTATATACACCAGGCACTGAAAGAGGAGGGAGCTGGTCTTTAGTGGAGCAGATAAGGGTAGCAAGTTTACGGTAGGACTTAAAAGCTGTATGGAGGTTGTACTTTTTTAATGATCTGGCTATTTTTTCGAAAGTACCACGGATGTAAGGAATAGTGATGGCATTTCTGAAGTCCTTCTGAAGAGATGGTCGGGAAATGGGGAAGGACTTGATTATTTTTTTAATTTTGTAGTCGTTATAGCCATTGGAAAGGAAGGTGTTGTGTATGTGTTTGAGTTCGGTTGACAGAGCAGTTTTACTGGAACAAAGATTGTGGGCCCTATTGGTCAGAGTTTTGATGATGCCATATTGCTGGGAGGGGTGGTGGTGGTGGGAGAGTTTGTGAATATATTTTCTATATAGGTTTTCTATATACAGAGAAAGAAAGGTTACCATTAGGAAGGCGTGTTACTAAGGTGTCTAGGAAGGGTAAACTATTGTTATTTTCCTTTTCCATCGTAAATTGGATTCTTGGATGTAGACTATTGAAGTGACAGAGGAAGGAATCTAATGTGTTGTTACAAAAAGTTTTTGTAATCCCCGAAGTTGTTTCTGTAACGGAGACGAAATATTGGAAGTATTAAAATTAGTTTTAATCCTTTCTCAGTGCTGTTAATATTCCATTAAACCTCTAACATGAATTGTTCACAGCACTTAAGCCTCAACACACGTCTTTAAGTTGATGTTTACCGTAGAATGAGACAACTGAAACTTTGAGCAAATTTTCATTAATTTCATTCCGGATTCCTGAAGACTAAAATGTTTATGCTTCTCTTAAGCAGTAATATTAATTACTGCTTACATTTTTGGGGTAAATAATGCACAATAGTAAATTATTTTAAACTAAATTGCAATAAACAGCGATAGCTGTTTTTTTTTTTTTTTAACCCTTCCCCAAACGCATAAGTAGGCAATATTTTGTGACATAAAACTTACTCACTCAATAAAAACTAAACCATGTTTATTTAGTTATTAAATATCATTTATATTAATTAAAATGTTTTATTCGGTTGTGTGCTGTGATCTGCCAGCAGCAATCTTGAGTTGACACGCATCCCGATCGTTTCGATAGTGTAGTCTCACATTTCATACAATAGAAAATTTTTATCCGTCGTAAAAGTTAAAGGGGAAGATTCATAAACTAGGGATCTAGTATATAACTTTTTTTTAGTATCAAACCCACAGGCTGTACTACATATTGCACACATCAGTGCAGTGTATGGTTAAGAAGAAAAGAGCAACCTACTGACATGCTCCTTTGAACAGCTGAGGGGGCTGTAGTCGTTGGAGAAGACAGAGCGAGCAACGCTATTCCAAAGAGCAGAGGTAGATGGAATGAACTTGGATAGGTAGGTTTAGAGCTGAACGAGAAATAAATGGTGACCAGGAGGTGCTAGTGTTCTTACATTCTTCAAAGAAAGTGGAGAATGATGGTAGCCTGTTCAGCAAAACACTGTTCATGAGATATATAGAGAAAAGACAGAAACAGAATGATTAGAGTAAACTTAGGAGGGAGGGAGGGAGAGAAAGGGAGAGGGGAAAGCGAAATGAAGGGGAATGACCTCTTTCTTGAATAGTATCAAGCATTCTTGGAGAGGTTTTTGGTGTACTATCCCAAATGTATGAACAGTATTTCAAGACTGAGCGGATTTGGAATTTATATAACCGCAGAGACACAAGAAGTAGCATACTGAGCGGAAGAAGTGCACCTAGGTTTTTTCTAGTCTGATGGCCGAAATAAGCAAGAAAGGTTGGAGGTAAAAGTTAACCAAAAAGAAGAAAGAGGCGAAAATTCTTGTTTGGAGATAAGCTAATTATCAATAATTCACAGATATCACTGAAAGAAGGTTGTTTATGTACAGGAGGAGGAGATTGGGTGAAAATCCAGTGGCCTAGAATACTCCAGAATTGGTAAGCAAATCTGATGAGAGGAGGCCATCAACCAGGACAAGTGGTAAATGACTCCGTAGAAAAAGCGGACGATCCAATTGCAAAGGGCAGAAGATAGACCCTAAGATGGTAGTTTGCGACTAGACTTTTGTACCAGATCATATGCCGTACAAATGTCAACAGAGACTACATCAATTCTTCCAAACCTTTCGTACTGTAAGGTAGATATATACCAGTCAAGTAGACAATTTTGAAAATGTGATATAGGAGAGGCAATTATTCTGGAGCACATTGTGTTAAAAAAAAAAAAGGTGGTCACGATTTTTGAGAGAAGTGAAGTAAGAACCGGAAAATAGCTTGCTGGCAGACTATATTCATCTCTCCCCCACCACACACACTTGAGGTGACCATAGCCTTGTTTCATGCTCTAAGGTAGATGCAATTCTAGAAGAAAAACTTGAAAATGGGATATAGGATAGATAATTATTCTGGAGCACAAGTATTCCACCCAATAAGAGGCATACCACATGACGATGCCCAGGCTATTCAAGATTCTCCTGATTCATATTCTGACGAAATGCATAGATTGCACTAGATGAGGTAACTTCCGTGGGCGTCTATGCAAGAGCTAGAAGAGAGAGAATGATGCCAAAAGATCTATCTTATCTTGGGATGATATCGAAGTCATACAATGAGGATGCGGGAGCATGGAAGGACAAAAGATGCACTGAATGGTCTTGACGGAGACTACAAGGCTCGGCTGCCATTTTAACAGGAGGCAAGTTTCCTGCATTTAGTTCTTTCAAAAATCAGATTTAGATTCTTCTTCTTTTTTTTTTTTTTTTATCTGTTACTAACCGCAGTGTAAGTTGAATGTGAAGCTGGAATATATTGGTCCAGAACCATTTATGTTTTGTTGATTTTTATTTTATTTTATTTTTTTCTTGGGCTGCCTTAGCACATTTATTGTAGAACTAAAGCTTGGATGGAATGAAGATAAAAGCGTTTTTCAAGTTAGAATTATTTATATTTGTTATTCTGTCGAAGAAGGTGTCTGGATCAGGAAAACGGAAAAGTCAGACCGTGGAAAAGAGTCGCACAAATCATCATCCCATGTTGCATTAGTGTAATGAAGGACAATGAACTGAGAATGGCTAGCCGAAGGGTGTTCCATAGTAAAGGAGGCTTGAGCGAGGTTGATGTCCTAGTTACCAATAGAACTAGCACCCAGTGTATCTAGAAGAAGAGCTGGTCAGGAAAAGGCCAGTGGTGTTGAGAGGATGGCGAGGATTATCTGGTATTCTGATGTATATACTATACTAATATTATATACTAATGCAAGAATCTCAGATAACACTGGCCAACAAAAAAAAAAATTTTTTTCTGCTGATTATGATCTGACACTTGTTTTTTAATAATTTGGGTGCGCTGATTTCAAATATCAAACCCATTTTTATCTATCACGTCAGGTTTTTCCTCTATGGCATTTTCTTTTTGCTAATTTGTAAGTTTTTGATAGTTTTAAGGAGGCAGTACTATTTAGAGGATCAAAAAAAAATCGATTTTTTAATATTATTTTCTGAAAGTATGTACTTTTAAAAATCTGTTCCTAAACTTTTTATCAAGAAATTCGAAAAATTCCCGAAGATATAGCCTATTATTCAAAGCGGTGCGCTGATCAGAATCGGAGCGCTCACCGCTCTCGCTTGTTAGTAAACGAATAAATATGTAAGAACCTGCAACGGCACGTACTGGCCCTTTGAATGCGAGAGAGGCCGATAACCGACCTAAAACATTTAGGTGATGAAAAGTAGGCGATGACAACTGCCTAAAACAAATGAATGCTATATGCGTCATAGTGGACAAAGAACGATCGAAATCAGTCAATCGTTAATCGATCGTGAAAGTATGATGAGCGCTTATAACGCTTCAATAAAGTCTCTGTTTTTTTGTCTTGTTAATTGCATGTTAGTCGGCAGTAAAGAAAATACATCATGTCTACTACTCGAAATTGTGTCAATAGTGTAGATTCCTTCTGCTACATTTGTGGCAGCTTTACTGTTCCCAGTCAAAGGACAAATATCACTAATTTCGTTAAGAAAGTGTACTTTGCATACTTTGACGTAAAAATTGCAGATCAGGACAAGTCATGGGCTCCAAATAAAGTGTGTAAGTCATGTGTAGAAAATTTACGACAGTGGAGCAAGGGAAAATGCCAAAAATTAGCTTTTGGCATTCCAATGATTTGGCGTGAACCGAAAAATCACGTAGATGATTGCTATTTTTGTTTAATTCAGACTTCTGGTTATAATAAGAAGAATACGAAAAAAATTGTGTATCCAAATCTCGACTCAGCAATTCGGCCAGTTGCTCATTCCAATGAAATAGCCGTGCAATTTATAAAGGACGTTTACTAACAAGCGAGAGCGGTGAGCGCTCCGATTCTGATCTGCGCACCGCTTTGAATAATAGGCTATATCTCGGGAATTTTTCGAATTTCTTGATAAAAAGTTAGGAACAGATTTTTAAAAGTACATACTTTCTGAAAATAATATTAAAAATCGATTCTTTTGATCCTCTAAATAGTACTGCCTCCTTAAAACTATCAAAAACTTACAAATTAGCAAAAAGAAAATGGCATAGAGGAAAAACCTGACATGATAGAGAAAAATGGGTTTGATATTTGAAATCAGCGCACCCAAATTAGTAAAAAACAAGTCTCATATAAAAGTCTGCAAAAATTGTGTTTGCCAGTGTAATATGCTAAACGGGTTAGTGAAGTACTTTTTAAAGCCTCTCCTAACCAAATGTTACCCTCCCCCTCCTGCACGTGGTATAGCCTACTTTAACAAAGGGGGATATGACGACCAAGTTTTACCAAATAACCGATCGAACATTCTGAGGAAATGCTGAATATACATGCCCGGTCTGAGCGCCACAGGCAGCACTCCTGTCATCAGACTTTATGTGTTATAGCTGATAACCAGATCAGAGAAGTCATCTATTACTCCTAAGTCTCACATAAGTATAAGCCGATCGGACAAAATGGAAACGAACCCTATACCGAAAAAAGGGTAGGATACCACTCAAAATCAAAAAAAGGTGCACCCAAAACATCAAAATTTTAATATGAAACATCACAGAAAACAGCACAAAGGTGAAGAATTGGAGAAAATGCTAAAGCAATATGATATTAAAACAACACAACAATGACAGAAAAAAGAGATTAAAGAACAAAATTATTATGTTCAAAGATACAGTGGAGTTTCCCCCCCCCCCTCCTCTACCGTCCCTTAGGACTGATTGACCCTCCTAGTGAGGGATCAAGTATGTATTTTATGACTGTAAATCCGTGTGTGTGTTCACGGGCCGATTTGCCTGTTCTGAGAGACGAAAAACCCGTTCCGGGTGAAAAAAACCCTCTACCTTCGTATGACACCGGCTAACTCGCCTTTAGTCGAAAGCGCCCAGATAAAGGTTCCTTACGTCATGGACGGGAATCGAACTCAGGTCCTTCCGACCAAAGGGCTTCGTCTATACCGACTAAGCTACGGAGGCTCATACAGTGGAGTAAAGAAAACTAAAAGAGCAAAAGCAAGAATCCATAGCAATGATATCTAAAGATTGGAAAAATTAAATGATTAACAATAAATAGTGGAATGAAAGAAAAGTAAAAGCAAGATTAAAAATATTAAGAGGAAACATGGCAATATTCTGTGTATATGTTCCTGAAGAAAACAGAGAAAAGGGACATTACAAATCGAAACGAACATATAAAAAAATTAAATCGGAGCAATTTTACAAACAATTTTAGCAAATAATTAACAACACAAATAAAAGCGGCTACATGCTTATATTAGGCGATCTAAACTAAACCAACAATGGATAATTAACTAATAAAAGATTGTATGAGAAATAATGGGGAACCATATTAAAATAATAGGCTAAGATTAACTGACTTTGCCCTATGTTCAATAAGTTCAAAACAGGAAAAGACTTTTACAGGCATAACAAAGTGGACAAATACAAATGAGAAGCAAGTTCACAGTTTACACATAAGCTTCAATTTCGATAAAGATCATTATGCGGTTATTGAAAACATATCAATGCCTCCAAATTGGCTGGAGATGAAAACAAATCATATTATTTATTAATAATAATAATAAAACCGACAGAAAGCGTATTTAAAATAAAAACTGTTACAGGAATAAAATACAGTATTAGAAAATGCCAAAGATAATTAGAAGAGAATTAACTAGAGATAGAGACAAATAAAAATAATGCAAATTATTTGCTGAAATTGTTTGTAAAATTGCTCCGATTTAAATTTTTTATATGTTCGTTTCGATTTGTAATGTCCCTTTTCTCTGTTTTCTTCAGGAACATATACACAGAATATTGCCATGTTTCCTCTTAATATTTTTAATCTTGCTTTTACTTTTCTTTCATTCCACTATTTATTGTTAATCATTTAATTTTTCCAATCTTTAGATATCATTGCTATGGATTCTTGCTTTTGCTCTTTTAGTTTTCTTTACTCCACTGAGAAAGTAGGCAATGACACCTAGGTAAAAAGAAACAACTGGCACAGGAAAAGGGACATCACTAATCGAAACGAACATATAAAAAATAATAAATGAAACAAAAAAAGGAAGCTCACAGAAAATAATCACCTTTTGATACAGTGAAAATAAATTATAAAAGAAGAATGTCATAGCTAAAAGGGAAATTAGAACCTCACATGCAGAAAATCTGATAACTATGTAAAATAACTAGAAACAGCGTTAAACATAACGGAACCATCGATATATAAACTCTTAGAAGTATCTGAACAAAGAAATTAAAGTAATATAGATATCATAAGTAAAAGGGAATGGAATAATTATTATGAAAACTTAAGGAAATAATGATTTTAGTACTCCTGACATAATAAGTAATAGTAATAACTTAAAAATCATATATTTAGATGAATTAACTGAAATTCTAAAGAAAATAAAATTAAAAAAGCACAAGCAAAATGGTGGAATAAATACTGTACTGTTTAAATATGCTGACTTGGATCTCCATAACAGACTATTAAATCAATTAAATAAAATTTTGCAATCAGAAAGAGCACCAGATGCCTAGAAGAAATCCAATATATATTTGCCTATTTTTTTAAAGGGATAAATATTGGATTCCCTTATACAAGATTGGATTGGATACCTTAGAAGAGCAAAATGGATTTAGAAAGGGTAGGGTCACTTGTATCGATTCAGTCATCCTTAAAACACCTAATTGAAAAATAAAGAGAATTCAACCTAAATACTTATATCCTAATAATATCATTATGAGAAAGCCAATGATCTAGTAAAAAGAAACAAAGTGATTGAAATATTAGATAAAAGTGAATTATCTCTACAATTAATAAAAGCAATTGGCAATGTATACGAAAATATGCTATAATAGTAAAAACCAATGATGCATCCACTTCTTCTTCTTTCCCATCCGTCAGATGAAGGATTGAGTCCCTTATGAAATTTTTGCCATGTGGTTTTATCTCTGGCCATTTCTGTCATCTCTCTGAAGCTCGATAATTGTGACCATTCCTTCAAAGACTGCAGTTAATTTCTCTTTTTTCTGCCTCTTAATCATCCTCCTCCTATGATTCCATTCAAGACTATATTTGGTAATCTCTGTGGAGGTGTCCTAACCATCTTAATTGCTGTTTAAGAATTGTAGCTATGATATCTTCTCTATAGTTTAATTCGTGTTTGACTTGCTCATTTGTTTTGTGTTCTGACCAGCGAGTCTTAATTACTTTTCTTAAGTATTTCATTTCAAATACTCTGATTTTCTGTATTTCTTTCTGGTTGAGTCTCCATGTCTCGGCTCCATATGTTGTAGGTATAATAATAGTTTTATAGAATTTTATATCCTTCTTTCCCGCCATGTCCAGCTAAAGCTAGAAGGTAAATGCAGCAGAAGAGTGGCAAACGGGGCTGCATTAAAATTGCCAAAACCCCTTATGAATAGAGAACATTATGAACACATCTGCAGAATGGATAAAAATAAAATGAGAAAGGGCTGTAACAATCATTAAAATCATTAAAACACACACCCACACCCACAAAATTAAGAACATTCAATTTTTCAACTAAACCCGTTAGATGGAAGCGAAACATGGACAATAAAAAATAACAACAACATCAGCAGAAATGAAATTTTTAAGAATAACGGGATAAAATAAACATAAACAGGTAAAAAATGCATCAATTTCGCAAAAACAAACAATAGATAACTACAGAAACAAAGAGATTCAACCTTTGAATATAAACAAACCGAATAAGTTACCTGTTTGCTATAGGCTCTTCTGCGTTTCGTGCGTGAGATAAAAATAAATAAATAAATAAATAATAAAGACTTAAAGAGATGGTATGAAGCAGGAGCAGGCCAGTAGACTTAATATTGTGGAAGGGAGAAGAAAAAGGTTTAAGTGATTAATTACAAAAATTAAGCGGTATATTGTAGTGGTTTTGTATTTCTTGGATTAACAAAGACATTTTTGATAAGAAAGTGTATGATACCAAATATAATGTTGTCAGTAAAGATTTAAACTGTGAAATTGATGAAATGGAATTCCTATTTGAGGAAGGGGGTTGAGAATTCAGGATGCCTCTTCGGAATTTACAGTCAGAAAAGAGCTGTGAAAAGAGTATATGATAAAAAATATTTGCTACATCTAATAATAACCGATAGCGCGTTACCTAAATTGTTAATTAAAGATTACAAAGCCACATTTAATGAATTACAGCTAATAAGATGCTATAAGAGCGTGTATAGATCTGTGAAAGGGGGTAAGGGTACCTTAAACGAATCGACCAAACTACGGTAGCAAAGCATTTCTGGAGCGTATATGTAAACATAAGTTAATTAATGTGGAAATCCCGCTTGATAGGGATAAAAATATCCTAATGACGTAATACAGGAGGAGGAATCTTAAAAAATGTTATCTTAAACAATGGTAGCGTGCATAATTATGTCAGTTTTACGGTTAATCAATCCACTTTTTGAATCATTTAATCATTTTCAACGAGTCACTCTGATTAACGTCAATTGGTAAGAAAGTAGTGTCCGAGGGATACTTAAGTGGACAAGCTTTAAGAAAGACTAGATGAATATCAGGATATGGATGGTGTAATTGTTAAGAATTTAAGTTCAGGAATTATATTTGTGTTAGTGTTGAAAACACGTGAAAGGGCCTTCAGCAATGGGTTACAGAAGCAATGAATTCAGGTAGCTTTATAAGAGAATTCCATGAGTGTTATGGACAGAGGATAGCTTAATTAATGTATTATGAGGCATGTAATCGAGCACTGTTGGAATATGTTGCTGCAATTTTCTAATGTTCAAGTATATATAATGTATGCAAAAAAAAAAAAATAATAATAATATATATATATATGATATGAGAAAATGGATGAGGTAGAGAACATAAGCAATGAGTGCGAATACACAAAAGCCAAATTTAAATATACGTGGAGTAGTGGGTTCGTGTTACTGCTATCGACTCCAACACACTTATGATTACTCAATATTTCACTTACCAGTCTTCTATTTATTTTATTTATTTATTTATCGGCACTGAGTCAGTCTGGAACTTGGGTGTGGGGTTGGTTTTACTCCAAATACTATGCATTTTACCTAATCTTCACTAATTATCCAGTTCCAACTTTCCGAATAAGTAATGTGACACTATTACAAAATGTAGCTAATTGGTTGTTGCTTTAGATGGATTTAAGTTTCCCACTGGAAGTCGACAATATAACAATAAATCACTCAACAGGAACGTACTTAACTTTTTAACTGATGCTTGCAATTTTAATATGTTAAAGTTCCATTAACCGGTCTTATAGAGTGGTGGCACTATTTTACTCGCAAAACAGTTAAACCGGCCGGGAGCCTATTCAGTTAATATAATACTTCTTTTGCCTCAGTCTTTCTTGATTTAGTGTAATTCTAAAATGTTGGGTTTTTAAGAAGAAAATTCAAGATAGTGTAAGAAATGAACAGACTTTGTGAAATGACACCATTCTAGATATATATCCCATTTCACATTTTCTTATACTGGCTGTCTCCCAAGAGTTGAGTGTAACATCTTATAAATAAATAAATAAATAATTTTTATATGAATTGTTGGAAACGAAACAATAACAAAGGAGAAATCTGGGAGATTTAAAAGTACCGTTATTAGTTTGCCCACCTTAGGCTAATACTGTTGCTTTTATCCCCCCCCCGCCCCAAAGGAAGATCAACAAAAGAATTACAGTCTTTTAAATACCGATATTTTTAAGTCTATTTTTTGTTTTTGCAAAATTTAAGACGGTTATTCGTGCCCAACAAAAATTTGGGCGAATTTATTAGGATAATTGATATATTCTTAATTAAAAAAAATATCACTTTCTACAACTTGAAGACGCCCTGATATCATTTTCGAGCTCAACAGGACACCTCAGCATTTTGAAAAAAAAACTGTGACAAACGTTGGATATCTAGAGAAAAGCCCATTGTGTGACTTCACTTCACTATCCTGATATTTAATAGCTCTGGAATACTTTAGACTGTCCCGGAAACATAATTTTGTCAAAATGATGTTTTTAATTAGGTGGACCATCATGGGTAATAATATCCCATGTTTCCCTTTAAATCAATTTATCCTATCGACATTTTTGTTTGTTTGTATAAGGGGATTGGTTATTTTTTTAAATTGACAGCGGTATATTAAAGTGTATTGCGGCTGATTTTTGCTGTCATTTTAAAATCATTTCCCTATTTAATGTTTCATTATGAAAAAAAAAAAAAAGCATTACATGCAACTCGAAAGAGCCCACATAACTGTTGAAAACAAACATCAAACCGAAAGAGCTGAAATAACTTTTTAAAAAAGCGATGGCAGAAATAAAGTTCACGTGCAGAATAATGTATTGTATGTATCATCCTCAGAACAGAAAATGAAGCAGGCTAATAACCTAATACAAAGAAGTATAAAAAAAATTCTTCACAACTTACATGCAGACGCGTTTTGCAGAACGTATTTTATAACTAATTAACATTATTTTTTAATAAACAAAATTTTTATTACTGTTCATATATAATTATTGTACTAAATAAAATGAAGCTAACGTTCATTAATAGCTATAGTGATGATCAGAATTAAAAACATACTGCTAATAAATTTTTCATACTCTGTGAAAAATGCAAGGGAAAAATTGGGTGGAATTATTATAAAACGATTCTGGATTCAGTTTTTGAGAGGAAAGTGGACTTTGTGGGTGAAAATTACCTTTGATCTTGAAAGTGGCTGAGGTCGAATGTCGTCGTCTCTGGAGTGGAATCGCGACTTCTATTCCTTCTGGGGCCTCTAAAACGAAAGCGAAACAGGAAATCTCACAAGCAGACAAACTAATAATTGGACATATTACAAAACATAACATTTTTTTAAGAAGTTGTCAATATCATGAATTAAGAAACGCTGTAGCTACAACTCATAAAAATGGCGTTATTTCCTAACGCACTTCCATAATCAGTTTCCTGTTTATTTTACATAAGAAGCGAAAAATAAAAGTTTGAACACAATCATTGCTAAGCATTATTAATTTTATTTGCTCTGCTTTTTTATATTTTACAATATCACTCGCAAGTGATCTGACAAACGCAATGTTGGATAACGATAGCACCATGTTTAAATCTAGTAATTAGGGTAATGATACTCTGAATACACAAAAATCTCAAGCTAACTTGAGAATTCATCTAGTGATCAGTCTATCATTATCCCAATCAGCGATCGAGACTTCGAAGATCCAGGATCGCTTTTTTTTTTGCTACATATCATCCAAGTAAACTCAATCTTGAAGTGGTAACCTACAAATATTGCTTGAATTGTAATGAATTCTCTTTCCATAATATAAAAATATTACGTTCATGGATAAAGTGATCTTGAGAGATGCACGCGCACTGACTAATCCAACACGTAGGTTTGCAATCGTGACGCCAAAACGGCAGTTATAAATAAGCTCTAAAGCTTCATTTAAAGAAGATAATCAAGATTCATGCACATTCACTAATTAAGCAAACTGAAAACACAGCTGATAAGTGCAGTTACATATAATCAACGGATTAATGTGAAAAAAAAAAAATTAAACTTGAAATTAATTATACTCCCAAGTTAGGCAAATGCAGCCTGAAGTGCTGACGGAGCGCAAAATTTATTTAACCATAAAAGTGTGTAATTTTGAAAGTAAATAAAGTATAATTAATAATAATAATATTTATAATCCAAATAATTTCGGTCCGAAATAATTTATAGTATAATATAAACAAACTGCAGTTTGGATTTATACGTGAGAGGAAAGTGGACTCGAGTATTTCCCCCCTCACCTACAATATCTGTATAATTCCAGCTGCTTTAGATGTCTATTATCATATAACAAGCAACAGGATAACTCCGTCAAATCTTATTTTTTCTCATTTTTCCCGATGCGGTTTTTAAATATGTGTTTATTTCAGAAGCAATCATGATACGTGCATGATGCTCATTCGTCTCAATACAAAAAGGCATCCGGCAAGGAGATACTATATCTTTCAAACTAATAAATAAAGCTACATTAGAAGAAATCTTTAGAAGCCTTGAAAAACAAAAGGAATAAACATAAATGAAGGAAGGCCGCATCATCTGAAATTCGCAGATGATGTTGTCCTAATAGCAGATAATCTTGAAGATCCGCAAGAAAGGCTAAATCAGTTAAATGAAGCCTCCAGAGTAATTGGATTAAAAACAAACAGAGAATAAACAAAAATGATGACGAATAAATACATAAACCAAAGAACTGTCAAAGTTGAAAACCATGAAATAGAACAACTTATCTCATATGTATATTTAGACTAGCTGTTATCCTTTGAGAATTGTCAAAGAAAAGAGATTGAACAAAGAATTCACCTTGGATGGATGCCTTATGGGAAAATGAGAGACATATTCAGAAGTGATATCCCTATAAGTCTAAAAAGGAAAGCTTTCAACCGGTGCATACTTCCTGTCCTAACATACGAGGGAGAAACATGAACTTTAACAGAAGCCCTACACAAAAAGCTGAGAAAAACACAACATCGCATGGAGAGAAGTATGCTAAAAATAACATTAAGAGATAGGAAGACAAATACCTGGATAAGATCTCAAACAGGTATCACGGATATCGTAAAATACATTAAACAGGCTAAGTGAAGATGGGCTGGCCATATTGCCAGATGCAATGACGGGTGATGGACTAGAAAAACAACAGAGTGGAGACCAATGGAAGAAGCAAGACGAAGAGGAAGACCGAGAAGAAGGTGGAGGGATGAACTGGAACAAGTTGCAGGAGTGAGATGGATGGGGGAGGCAGAAAACCCAGTGGTCTGGAAAACCATGGGGGAGACTTTCGTCCAGCAGTGGACAGAACCAAAAGTTTGAAGAAGATTCACGTCAGCATTCTTGAAGAACACAATGATGAAACTGAAAGGCTTCGATAACCGTAACATAAATAGAGAGGAAAATACAGAGAACAATATAGACGTCTTTCAGGATAAAGTGTTGACGTTATGAGAGCTCAGCAAACAGAACATCGACTAAACAGCGATCGAGACTTTGAAGATCCAGGATCGCTTTTTTTTTTTTGCTACATATCATCATCATCATCATCGTTTCTCTCTCTCTCTCTCTCTCTCTCTCTCTCTCACACACACACACACACACATGTATATGAGAGAGAGAAAGCTATATCATTTAAATATTTTATCTAAATTTCATTCCCTCTCTATGATGCAGTTAACTGCGCTATCAGAATAAACACTGCAGAGGCTGTGATTCGATGCACATCCATGTAAAAGTTGTACAGAGTATGGAAAAAATTCATACTCTTTACACTGAGCCATCCCTGATAGCTCAGTGTATCAATGATTTTATACGCATTCAGGAAGGATAGTACAGAAGAGAGCTACTGCTATCCCGTGATCTCGCTCTTCACTGAATAATATGGATTCTATAGTATATTTTCCTGAGTTGCGAGATTAAAAATCCAAGTTTCCTGGAGTAAAATCTGCTCGATTGTGCAAATAATCGACTAACTTGGGAACCGGAAAAGGGGGAATAAAAGGCCTAGTAAAAGTTTCTCCAGTCAGAGACTAGAATCGACTAGGGGGCCTAACGTACGGCAGCAAATGCTATTTCCACAGGGGTACATGGAAATGTGAGCAATTACATATAATAACGTGACAGTTAACAAATACAATATTACTTAATGATGGCCTGAATTGGCATAACATAATCTGGTCTTTAGATCAGAATTCCTGGCTAGGGTTTTTCAACAAAGGCGTTGCTAGAGGTTTTTTGTAGCCTTATACCAAATCTAAAAGTAATACTTATTTAAAATATAGATCATGATCAATTTTAACAAGTAGAATGCGATGCAAAAGTTTCAGAAATCTGCCAACTATTAATAATGAGAAAGATTTACGCTTCTGCAGTCTCAATGGCGGTTGAAAATAAGTGGCACTATCAGTTTTCAACCACGTTTCGTGGATAGGGGGTTAACAAAAAAAAAAAAAAAAAGAAGCAATTTAGCTTTAGCTTTGATATAAAATTTTGTCCTACAAATTTAGTAATAAATTTTCACCTTCCTTAAAAACTTTTTATAAAACTAGAGTGAGCAACCTTGTGTTAGGTACTTCATTTACAATTTTATTAAACGTATGATTTAATCCTAGTCCAAAATATGAATGCATGATAATATCGTTAAACGTTACAGTTGCTGGAATAATAAGGAAATGATCACAGATAATTCTTTAAAAAAATAAATAAATAAAAAACCTATGTAATGAATATCATTTTGCCTAATTTTTCCATTAAAATTTCAACTGAAACTTTTGTTTCAAATTTCAACTTGATACAAAAACTGAAATCACTCGATTTCAGTTTTTGTATCAAGTTTGAGTAGAAATCCTATCAAATTTCACTAAACCCCATTAATCCTTAAGGATTTATTACAATTATTTAAATAATTTTGCTCATACAAGAAAAATAATCTTTCAAACACGCCAGTCGATAACGACGATGCCATTTTGTTGAAAGAGTTCGAATTCTATTTAGGATGCGAAGAGCTTTCTTAAGGACTTTTCGACTAAAGAGAAATTGGCGGGTTTAATATAGCAGTATTTAATATAGTTCCCTACCAGACACTGGTTTTTCATCTTCAAGACAGGCAAAACATTAGAACGGCCCATCCTTTCATAGCTAGTGCTTACGAAACCAAGTTACGTTACCAATGACAAGTTATCGATCTTAATAACTTACAGGGAAAATGGGACCAGGAGAATTTTTCATCAATTCAAACTGCACTTTCATTGATTCTGCCACAAGGGTACTTCTCGTTCTTTTTGTGCGATCAGATATCCTGTACTAGTAGATGTTGCATCCTGAATCTCCTTTTTTTTACCTTTATGCGCTTAAGATTTCTTTTGCCTCATTATGCATCATTCATTAACTGTATCTATTGATCATCCCCAGTTCTGAAAATCATTCTGATTTCTGAAGTATTATCCTTAAAGTTTGATTTCCTGCAGTCCAACTACACTAACAGTGAAATCAAGTTCCTTGGCGACTTTAATGTCTACAACTCCAAATGAATCTCTTGCCCCCATTTTTATTGACCAAACTGGAAGAGATGATATTTGTTATAAGCAACGACCTAAAGCAAACTGTTTATCAACCAACCAGAATAGCAAGTAATTCTCCTTGCTCACTCACTCAACAATCTGGATCTTTTGTTAACCAGTTCTCCTTATAGGAGCATTGCTGAAGTGACCTCTCATTTCGGTAATTTAGATCATAATCTCATACAAGTTTTGTCTCTAGTGGAACGCCCTTTCCGAGGCATTCAGGATATCTTTTGGCGCTATAACAACAATGCCAAATGGGGCAGATCTCCGAGACTCTTACTCCTCACGGGCATACTATTGTTTACGTCCTACAGATTCAGATATTTGTTATGATCATATTATCATATTACAAAACTTTGCCATGTTAGAATGAGAGCCTTAATTCCCATCTCTGTTGAAAATTCTCCAGCATTCAAGTAATGGTTTCCAATAAGTGTGCCAGGGCAGGCTAAAAAAAAAAAGTTCAGCATCTTAAGTGGCTTGAAACAAAAACTACAGCTTCCATCACTGTCAATACTAATGCCTGAAAACAAGCATTAAAAGGGATGAGTATGAAGGTCAAAGGGTTAAATGTAAGCTCGCTGCCTGCGCCAATGGCAGTCCTGGATCTGAATCTTTTGTTAACCTGTCCAGTAGCTTTCGCAAAGGACCAGTCCTTTGCGAAAACTACTGGACAGTTGAACACTGCCATTTGAGAGAAGGAGAGAGGTTGCCTTGTGGAAACCTCTCTCTCTCTCTCTCTCTCTCTCTCTCTCTCAAATGGCAGTGTTCAACATCACCTTAAGCTAATCTCCTGGCATAATGCTTCTCATTCAACTCCTGCTATAGATAACGAAGGTAAATTACCTCCAACTTTACCTGGAACGGTGATCACATGCCTCCTGTGGACTTCCATCAGAAAGACATCAGAAGAATCTTGAATAACATGGATACCAAAAAAAGGCTTCTAGTCCTGATAGTATCCTACAGATTGTGTTCAAGAAATGTACTCCTGAAGTAACACCTGTCCTTTATCTCTCTACACTATATTATTCTGAACCAGCATCCTCCCCCTAACATGGAAATAAGCTCATATATATAGACGATTACAAAAAAGGAAAAATTATTTATCATCGAACTATCAACTTAATGCTCTCACATCAGTGCTGGCTACCGCAACAGAGGACAACAACTATAAAATTTAATGCTTGAAAAACTGTCAACTTATCACTGACCACTAAAATGGATTTTGACAGCCGAGGTCCACAGTAGATCTTGCCTACACCACTCTCACATCTGTGGACACGAGCCGTGGAAAAGTTTGTAAAAACTTGTGCTATTGCACTAGACAATTCCAAAGTGTGATAGTTTAGCATTGGGAACTTCTTAGTAAACTGCCATCTGCCTTCTATTTTTTGTAACTGAATTGCCAGTTTTCTCTCGGATGTACTCGCTTCCGATTTTCTTATTAAAGCAGGTACTCACCAGTGTTCTGTTCACAAATCATATTCACAGCTTTGTTAATAACAGCACTCTCCACTCATATGACAAACCTTGCAGCACTGAAAGGTGTCAAGCTTTAAGATCATATCAGTGCTCTAAGCACTGATCTCCATGCCATCCTTCAATGGAGTGATATACCACCGCTACTTTTAATGCTTCGAAAACACAATTTTATATTTCACAAAATAGATTACATTTGACAGTGCTCAGCTTAACGGTCAAGACCAGATCTTGCTTCTCGGAGTATCACTTACTCCTAGCCTCTCCTGGCATAACTGCACTTCTAATGCATCATCGCCTTCCATAAACTTGGTTTCTTTTTCGCTCGAGATGCTGCGTTTCATCTGTCCAGCTCTTAAGTATGTACAAATCACAAATCTGCCTAACCTTGGAATACTGCTTTCGTTTTTGGTGGTGTACCTAAGACTTCTCTCAAAATTCTTGATGTTCAGAAGAGGGTAGTTGGGTTAATTAACTACCTCACTGATTCTCTCTAGCTGCTATCTCTCAGATGGACAGTTCCTGCACTGTACTCTTTTACAAATATTTCCATGAGCATTATTCATCAGAAGTGGCATCCATCATGCCTCCCTATTTCTACTAAACCTACAGTAACACGACCAACAGCAGCTCAACATCATTTTGAACTATTGACTCACCGATCCTGCCACTGAACGGGGATACATGATGGATGTGAGCTCATCTTTCATTTCATCCACGTCTGCTGATCTATGGAAGAGCCGTCCTCATTAAGTATTCTACTCTTCCTACATTGATTTAGGCTTTGCGGCCTGAATCAATGGTAGGATAATAAAATAATAATAATAATTTTTTTTATTTTTAATTTATAATATATAATTTTATTGATTTCTAAAATATTTACACATATACAATGATCATCTTGAGTGATATTCTAACTTATAATGTTTACAAAATTCAGCACTAAGTGCTGCATATATGATTAATTTTCTACATTGGATTTCAATTAAAAATTTCAATTTTTGTATTCTATATTATGTATTTACAACACATGTTCTTCGAATATTAACAATGAAGATTGTACAGAATTTTCTGTATAATGAATGACTAATATAATAATGTTAATAATAATAATAATAATAATAATAATAATAATAATAATAATAATTTTTTTTTTCACAGTGAGAAGATTTATCATGCATAGTATTTACGTATATATACATGAGACATATTTTCTATACATTACAAAAATTCAGTACAATATGCAGATTTTTTTTTTTTTTAAAGTTTGAGAAAGAGTGATTATACATACAAATTTCTGCATTTGCTTATAAGGATTACTTGTAGATGAGTGAGGCAAGTTAATCCCACCTGCTTCGAAGCTTGGGTTAGCTTTTATGAAGAGAGTGGGATTTAGCCTTCACTAATATAATAATAATAATCAATAATAATAATAATAATAATAATAATAATAGTTGTACTACAACGAAACTTACATTCCCACAAACACATAGTGCTATTATGTTTCTGCATTTGATTGTTTACACACAGTACAAGTACAGTTTGAAGTCGTTCGGATATGAATTTTCTATTGTCTATATTTCCGTCGTTTTCGTGATAACTATTGTTATCTGACACAAATTCACAGCATTCAAATAACTCTGTCAAATCGTAACACGTTTGTAAAACATCATCTTGTTTCTGATTTGTAAACAAAAAAATTGCTTAAATATTTTACTGTAAACAAAAATTTGTTTCTCCTACTTCTGCCAATGTATATGGTATAACTAAAACGACACTCTTTAAGAGAAATCCCAAATTCCATATAAATAAGGGCTGATTTTCTTACTAGCAATTCAATTTTTTGGTCTATGTAAATAATTCGATTGAAATCAAAAATGAATTACGTATGCATATTTTATTGTATATATACAATAAAAGTAAATATTTATTTATTGTATATATAAATATCAACTTGTATTATATTTCACCAAATGAGAGCAGGCTTATTGTTATATATAATTTCGAAACGATTTTGTCCCTACTAATAGTCAAGCAAAAAAGTCAATCTTTACAAAAACAAATCTAATAGATGTTTTACACTTTTTGAGAAAAATACTTAAAATATGCTGCAAGAAATTTTATTCACAACTACTATGTGAAGGTGCTTCCTACATTGACGAGGCCTGAAGGATTTCGAACAATATATGTTTATATAAATTTCTATTGTATGAGGGCCCATACAGTAAATTTTATACAAAATGGTAAATGAATTCTCTATTCCAAACATGTTTGAAAGGAACCCTTACACTAAATTTCATCAAAATCATTAAACCATTAAATAATTTAATGCCAAAAGAGAGACGCGATAATGATATATATAGAGAGAGATCGTGTCCAGGCACCATGCTAACATTAGTTCGCTGCTTTGAATGCCTAATATTCAAACTGAAACCGTTCATCGATTTGATGAAATGTCAATGGCCAACACAGAACAATAACAGCGTTTTCTGAAGTGTGCTACATTCCAACAATTTGCAAAACGGATTTTAGAAAGAAATAAAACATTAATAATATTTCATCACCTATAGTGAATAAAATACATTTTTCTCTATAATTTTTACTCTCGTAAGAAAATGATGGTTGCGCAGTTTCTAACTGGCGCTATTCAGCCCAGAGTAACCATTTTCTCGCATTATTGATTGTCTTCTTCACTTCAGTGTACGGCGGATTATCGTATATTGAAAAGGAAGGGTAAATAAAATGCAGTATTCCTAGAATTACTGCATTTTATTTTTGAATAAACATAATAAAAATATAATAAAATCGAAAAAAATCATATTTAAACTTTGTAAGGGTAGTAATTAAGTTCAACATAATAAAAATGTCAATATTATTCACATGAAAATGAATTTCTCAGACTAATAACATTTCGTTACAAATATCTCACAAAGTAAAGATACAACGAATATGGATGATTATTTCAGTATCATATCATGGCAAAAATATCGCGATAAAATACAAACAGTAATATCACAAATATCAAAAAATGCTGAGTGATGAAAATCCTCAGATCCTTCCTACCAAGAAAAATCTATCCAATAGCATAGAGTCTCCGCCTATAGTCCGTCCCCGAAAGTATTTCGCTCCGCCTGCGTAGACATGAGGACGCCAACATACTTGCTATATTATCTGTGCGCGAAAACTTGTAAACAACAATTCAATTCCATAATAATTTTACGCCATTTCTGTGCATAAATTTTCGACGACCCAAAATTTCATAAAAGTACGTTATTCAAACAAAAGCCAACACTTATTAAAAGTGGAGAATTCCTAGCTATGAAATTATCTCTATTAACTTATAAGAAGAAAAAAAAAGTTATGTCCTGAAAAAAATCATTACCTTTCCAGCAAATTTACAGAAAAGTTAATTAATGATTAACAAGAGAAACACACTAAACAAGCTTAATTAAATTGTCAGAATCGAAAGAAACTTAACAAGTCAATGTTGGTATTTTTGATAAGTATTTTTGTAATTTTGAATAATATAACATTTTTATGAAATGTTTAAACGTAAGATTAAAATAAAATACAGGCAGAAATGAACTTTTTAAGAAAAATTATGCACAAAATTAGACCATATAAAAAGGAGCACATTAGAAGAGAGTTATCGGCTATTAAAAGAAGAGGCTAAAGGATAAATAAGGGGGGGGGGGGAAGAAGACTAACTGTAAGATGAAAATATCAGTGAAGATGGAACAGGCAAATGACTAATCCTAAAGAGAAGAATAGCTAAAAATAAAAACACTCAAGCAACAAAACATATCTAATCTGACCAATTATTGTATTTGATCTGTCAAGCTACAGAGCATGTCGCATTTATTTCCAATAAAAGAAATAAATACCAGCTACAAAAAACAGTCATGTAACAAGAAAACATTTTATACGCAGTGATAACCACTAATTACTGTGGGATTCCATGCTAAATGGAATTTATCAATAACAGACAACAATACGTGGTACGCATTGGCTATAACAGGGAGTAGTTTCTGTGTGTGTGTGACACCACCGATTAATCAGAATTTTACACCTGGGTTGATTAACAGGTGATTGTATGTATTTCAGTGGATAAATTTCACAACAGAAGTTCCATCCCAAAGGGTCAGACTTCTTTGTTAAAAGATTATTAAGTAATATACAGGAAATTAAAAATAACTGTCAGTCCGAAAAAAAGTTTACCGTATAAAAAACAACAACAACAAAAAAAATACATACCAATCAGGCACTTGCATATATTACTGTATTTATCATACGTCAATGATATTATGGATTATGTCTATAAACTGCGTGTGTGTAAACCAGTCAATGTTAATTGTGTTAATCAATCTAGTGAAAAATTATATGGTTCAGAAATATGAACTGTTGAAAGGAAAGATTAACGTAAAATAGCAGAAGAAACGAGATTTTTACGATAATTAAAGGACCACAGTTCATCGATGCCCTTCTGTCACTGTTAATAAACGACTGCCTAAACTCAGTTACTTCGTAATCCAACTAAGACTTGGCGGAAAACCGTTCGTCCAGCTCAGCAATCAGGTATACCAACAAGAAATAAGTCCAGATGATAATGAAGGAAGGAATCGTCAGTGACATCTGTCCACACCATACTTATCAACTAGCTCTATAATTTTTATGTGCGATCTGCAACTATAAATTTCCTATGTCTGGTTTCGGAAATTTTTGAACTTGTAGTTAAATAGAATATGTACGTCTATTTTTGTCCTATACTTAACACAACTTTTCATGAGGCCCGTTTAAAATGTAATGGTGACAAAAATCTTTTCTTGGGATCAAATAGGGAATTGCGCTTTATGTTTAATTTTCGTGATGCAAAATATTTATCAAGAATTCAGTGTCAAGAAAATCCATATTTTCTATATAAGAAATTGTGGTCTTACTAGGATGGAGTCATCAGTATTCTCAACTATACGAGAATGGTCAGCTATAACAGCATGAAATCGACTTTGGAATGTGAAGGGAAACAGCTGGTCAAGAGATATATTGCAATTCATCAAATAACCGTGGGATACAACCAGGAAGTGAGAAGGAATGTGAATGAACGTACCATGCTTCACACAATATACTAAACATGGTACAACAACAGACAACACTGAAGTATACCATACCTAAGAAAAACAACCATCTACATGAAGGCCCATCTGCAACGTCACTAGAGAAATGAAGAAGGGGTGCTTAGAATAATGAATCCCTGTTCCTGTTATTTCATACAGATGGGAAGATAAGGGTATTCCAATAGCAACAGGAAGCAACGAACTCATCATAGTCTAAGCAATTCCTGTCAGAAGACTGGTCAGAGGAATTTTTTTCCTGACACTCCTGGGCCCGTTGATATGAGTAACACAAAGGCCGAATGATACAATCTCATCCTATTACAGAATGTTTTCTAAAGAAATAAATTAAATAAATAAAACATTTTCAAAAGTGGAAATGCAGATTCTCCTGACTCGCTATGCATGAATACACAATGCTGCCCACCCAAAGTATGGAACACTCCCCCCCCCCCCAAAAAAAGGTTCACAGTCAAAATACTACCTATTTTGTTAACAAGGAGTACGCTCACCTTTGGCTTCTATCGTGGTATTCAATATACAGGTAACAGTCAAAAAATGGAAACATTGAGCTATCGGGTAGCGTTATCGGTAATTGCAATGCAGGATCTATGATGCACCAAACACAGCTGTGCAGTTGATATGCAAATGTACTCCCGGCATTCCTAGGATGTGTATAAAGGCAAAACAGAGGCCTTCCGTCATTTATTGCATGTTAGAATGGAATCAAGAAAAGACCTGATTGACTTTGAAAGAGGCGTGGCTGTTGGATCCAAGCTAGTAGATGCATCTTCTTGACCAAAACAGCGGAAACTGCATATGTTTGTCGAGGAACAGTTCTAAGGTCATGTCAGCATGTCTGTCGACAGGACAAACATCATCAGCGAAATTCAATAGTGCACGAAAGCGTTTACTGAAAGAGAGAGAGAGAGAGAGAGAGAGAGAGACGTTCGAGCATTACTGCGCTGTACCACGAAAAATAGGCGGGCTACTACTCAGCAATTGTGTGAAAAATTCACTCCTGGTCGTGAGAAACCCATTTCAACAAAAACTCTGCGCCACGGCCGAGTTGCCTTACACCAGCCTTTGATCATTCCCGTCAACGCACATCGTCGCGTCCAATGGTGCAAAGATCACAGGCAGTGGACTACACTACAGTGGGGGGGGATGTGGTCCGATGAATCCACATTCACACTTTTTGCTGCAAACGGACGAATACGTGTGTGTAGCGTCAGCCGAAGGAAGCTTACCAGCCAGAATTCTTGTTTCCAACTGTGACGGGTTTTGGTTGTTCTGTAATGTTCCGGGATGCATTCTCATGACATGGTTTGGGTCTACTTGTTGTATTGGAAGGCAAAGTGGATGCTGTATGTTATCTTTCAATCATAAGTGATCATCTTCATCACATGTTGGTACACTTTTTTCCTACGCAGCCAGCCACGTTTCACAGGATAATGCTCTCATTCATCAAGCAAATGTGGTCACCCAGTGGTTTGTGGAACATGACTGTCAGGTGTCCTGTCTGCCATGGCCATCCCAATCGCCAGACCTAAATCCTATAGAACACTTATGGAACATTTTGGAGTGAGCTCTCAGGCAACGTTTCCCACCTCTAAAGAACTAAGGCGAATTGATCCAGTTTCTGTCGGACGAATGGTATAAAATTCCTCCTTTTTAGTTTCAAGTACTGACAGAGTCCGTTCCTCGAAGAATACAAGCTGTACTAGACGCCATAGTAATCGAAAGGTGTCACTGGTTCAATATTATTATTATTTTTTTTTTTTTTAATGTCCATTACCTGTACGTACTAAACTTTCCATTTACATCTGACAAGTATCACGGGAAAATTAGTACTGCGTGAGAAATGAAAGATATCCTGAGTTATTTCAGTGATGTCAATACCCAGTACCATTACCTATCTCAACCCCAAGACAGACTTTGTCGTAAAAGAGTGTGAAGTGTCTTTTAAGAATAGCTATGGCCTTTCGCAAAAGAATTACATAAGTGCAGCAGCTATAGATAAAAATAAGTGGAATGGATAAATTTAATCCACAAAGCACACTAAAGCATATTTAACAGTAGAAACAATGCACTCCTTGTAGCGTTCGCTGGCTCCTACTAGATCCACATTCTCCCACCCCACGAAAAACAGTGTAGAATGAGTTCTTCAAAGAACCCATTTCCAGGTGCCCAGTTTTTGTGGTTCAACACTATTGCAACCTTCTGAGCATGAACTCTTGCCATCAAATTTTTAGGACGGCAGCTCTCCCCAGATGTTGAACCTCTGGGTGACTGAGTTACAGTTTTTCTTGAAAGAGTGGATGGTAACATGTCCTATAGTCCTCTGATCTCTTTCTGTAAAATTTCGTCTTGCTGAGGTTCTACTTTGGTATTTCCATTCAATTTTCATTTTCGTAGTGTTCTATGCTATTTTAATAGAGTTAGATATCACAGAAATCGCTCATTACAGAGAAAGTATATATTAACTTCATAGGAAGGCATTACTTCGTTTACATATACATTCCTATTGCATTTTTTTTTCCAACACGCGCTTCTGCTGATATGATTCATAATTCAATACCTCTGAAAAGAGTATATACGAGTCACCATTAGCAATGATGCCCATCAGCTTGAAAGACTGGTGCTTAATCTTAGCTATGTGGCGGAGTATTACAAAGACTTCATGACTGAGGATAAGTTAGCTGGTCTCATACAGAGTTTAATTTAACACTTGAAAATTCTTGCGGTTTTTCATAATGCACACATGCAAACTACTCAGAAAATGAACACTGCAGACTATGGAGAAAGGACCAACTCAGTGTAATATAATTAAGTTTTTATAAAGCACAAGTTACTTGCCTATGATAAGTCATTTGACCATAACATGTCAAGGGAAAGTATATTCTGATCTAAGGTAATTAACTCTCTCGTATCCGTTATTTTTATTCGCCCCCCCCTCTCTTTATATCATTATATTTTTTCGTTTGCACTTGATTCACTGAACCTACTACTTCCATTCATCCTTCCACATGGGGGCTTCCCTAAATATTAAAACCCGCCATTCGTTGGCCGACACATTGAATACGGAGTTTACCACATTTGGAAAATGCATAATAAAAACAAATGATTATACAATAAAACGAGAACTTTTTTTTTTTCAAGCATACTTTTGAAAACTGCACTGTATTTTTCGAAACATGATTATTGTGACAAATATTTAATAATCCACAACTGTTATTCTAGGGATGAGAAATGAAATAAATGTTCTATTTTGCGTTTCTTATAACATTTTGATGAGAAATAATTAAGATCTTCTATATTTGTCTTGATAACAAATTCTAAAATTACAGTACAATTTGCTAAATGTGGATTATAAAATTCACATTTTATATTGTACTGTAATGGAGATTATAAAATTCAAAGAGTGTTAATCCATTCTTTAGCTCGAGTTCTGAATTAATAACTACAATACTTGGAACTGGATCTTCGAGTATTTCAAAACTTAGCAAACAAATTTTCTAGTTACGACCCTATAACATTTTTTGTATGTGTTTTTATATATTTTTAATACATTTTCTATTTTTTTAAAATCTTCTGACGTTTAAATTCGTTTAAAATCTATTTCTTCTAAATCTTTAACTTTTTCGTTCAGAATGCATTTTATGATGAATACACGTAATCTGTGTTTTACCTCTGATTTTTATTTATTTATTCATTTTTATTTAGTTTTTATTCTGGGGAGAGTAGTAAGGCATATGAATAGCATCCAGTGTTCTGCAGGCTTTCTACACAATGTATCTCATTTCTAATTGACATTTATATAAAGCGAGATTAAAGAAACTAATATTTCATCCCCGTTTTCCAGAGTGAAGTTTAAAATGGAATATAATTATCTCATTATTTTTTTCTTATTCAGACAAATATTACGAACTTCAGGTTTTGTAATTACAAAAAAAAATAAATAAAATAAATAAATAAATAAAAACGCGTGGTATATAATAAAGCAGAAAGGGTATGGATTAACAATAACTTGTTCTATACGTAGTTTGGCAACGTATCTGATATGCTTGATCCTCATAGACAGTCCTATACAAAAGAGATTCTAAAATGTATAGCAAATACACTGCTTTGAAAGATGTCAATAGACACCATAGTGTAAGCAAAACTAATAAGATGTAGGATCTACTTTCGGTGCGATGACTGCATAAATCCTAAAGGGAATACTTTCCACAAGCGTACGATATCGATCAATGGGAATTTTAGACCATTCTTCCTGTAGGCATGTAATGAGATCCTGGACTGTTGTGGAGCGGACGTCTCTTGATCTCACCCGAAAATCCAGTTTAATCTCACAGATGTTCAATAGGATTGAGATCAGGGCTCTGTGGAGGCCAGTCAAGTGTGGTGACGTTCATGTCCATAAACCACGCAGTTGCAGCAGCTTTATGACATAGTGCATTATCTTGCTGAAAGAGACAATAGTCAGTTCCGTAGAAACGCCACAAAGTAGGAAACATTGTATTGTCCAGAATGTTCGGAATTCAATGTTCGTGGCACTGCAAACAGAGGTTCAGCCTTATGACATATTGCATTATCTTGCTGAAAGAGACAATAGTCAGTTCCGTAGAAACGCCACAAAGTAGGAAACATTGTATTGTCCAGAATGTTCGGAATTCAATGTTCGTGGCACTGCAAAAAGAGGTCCAAGGCCAAAATAGGGAAAAACAGGACCATACCATCACTCCGCCACCTCCGAATTTCATAGTTGGGGTTACGAACTCTGGTAAGAGACGTTCACCGGACATCCGCCACATCAATTGCCCTGAGCGTATATCTATTCCTTAGAGAGTGTAGCGTGATTCGTCGCTCCATAACACAGCTTCCCAAACTTTCACATCCCACTGTGCACGCTCTTTGCACCACTGAAGACAACGCTGCATGTTGGTTCGGGTAATGTGGGGCTTGTATATCGCGACACTGGAAACCCATGTTGTGAGCCTTGGTTCTGAATGCTTTTGTGCAAATTCGTGTTCCAGTCGATGTCCGGAATTCTGCATTCAACGTGTCGGCCGACGAATGACGGTTTTTACATATTACTCTTCGTAGCACCCTACAGTCACGTTCGGTGAGTCGTTCACTGCGGGTAGCACTTGCAATTGCCCTGAGCTTCCATCTAAGTAAGGCATCACTAATTATCGATATGGGATGGCCCAATTTTTCAACAATTTGCCGAACAGATAGGCCTGCAACATGGCATCCTATCGCAACGCCTCTTTCAAACTTCGTCAGTTCTCTTCTCGCAGCCATTTCACCAGAACGCAGTTCCACACTTGGGAGCGTCATATTCCTCGAATTTATGCCCGCTATAAACACGTGACTCGTTACATGGCATGATGCACCCTTGTCCATGGGGTGTACGCTGATTTCTTTTCAAAGCGTATATCGCGTGAACTGAACAGATGTAATCGTTGAATTTCTTGGTGAAATATGTTCAGGGGAACATAGAGGTGGATGGAATAAATGGGCGGGAGAAGCAAGTTCGGAGGTTGAACTGTAAGTGGATGACGGACGGCTTTGCTCCTCTTATGGTATCAGATCGCCTCTGGGATTGCAGCTAGAATGCCCGTAAGAGAGGAATCGAGCTGAAATGTCCTCTTTTAGAGATCAAGAATTTTCAGAGATTTTTGGTTCTTCCCCAAATGTGAGACCAGTATTCTAAGGTTGGCCGGTTTGGAATTTGTAGAGTTGGTAGCTGGAGAGGTAAAAAGGAATGTCTTGAGCAGAGAAGGATATCACGTTTTTTTGGAAGCTGAAGAAACTACAACGTCTCGAAGTAAATGTCAGTCTAAGAAGGATCTGGCCTTGTCTGCTGAGATAAATTATATCAAAAGATTAGGAAGTGAATAATGTGAAGCGCAACAGTATAGGTTTCTCAAGACCTTTCCATGGCATTTCCAGTGGTGGGTTATGTAAGTAAAGGGATCTGTTGTGGACAGTGAGTGGTGTAATCCATAAAAAGATAAAGAAAGCCATGCCTGATAATCTCTTTCCATTATTTTTGAGAGCTCTCAGGTGAGAATAAGTCCACCGTTTGAACCTTTTTTTTGACTCTAACCTTTTTTGATGGATGGACTAAATATGGACTTGCTTTCATGCAGTAGACGTCAGTTGACTATAATAGTGTAAAGATATAGGACAGAAGTTAGTTCTGAAGCACATTACTTAAGTTCAACTGGACAGTAGGGGATACTGTTGAGGTCAGAAGAATTTTTAGTACCTAGGTGTTAAAGATTATTCTTCTAATTATTATTCTTTTTGGGGAAAAGCCAAAACAAGGCATGTAGTGCATTGCTCCTGGAATGGGTAGAAGTGATTTGCTTTAGTTCCCATCCAATTCCTGCTATGCAAGAATTGGATGGGAACAGATGCCAGGAATTCAAGTTTCTCTTCAGGAGTTCTATAGTAGTGCAATCCAGGTGACAAGTGAAAACACGGATACAGAATGCCCAGTAGATTTTACCAGGGACGGAAAGTACGACTGACATTTGCGTAAGAGACGAGTTTTCAGCATTCAGCTCTTAGTGAAATTTAGGCATGTTAATAGTTGTTTTACAATTGCTTTGGACTACAGTGTAGACTGACAGTGAAGCTAGAGTTTATCTCAATTTGCATTGTCTGATAACAGCAAATATCTCAGCTTTTCTTCCAGATTGGCCAGCGGAATTGCGGACATTAAAGTTTCCAAGGAAGATGACTTTTGTATGGTATGGTTGGAAGAGAAATTCAAGAGGTCAAATTGGTTACGCTGATTTTCAGAATTAGGAGAGCCATAGAATGGCAGAGTGGCAGACGAGCAGCATGCACATATTGCACCATTAAGGGAGGGAGGAATCATTAAAAGTTTAATTTGCAAAATTAAGATGGATCATGGCTGCTGTAGCATCTGTTTGGAGCTCGGTGAAAAACAGGTCAAGTCTCCGGATGTCTGTAGGTAGGGGATACATATCGCTTTTGTTTGCAATGATGCTGCTAATGTTAGGAAAATGAATGTAGAAGTGATTTTTTAGTTTATTTTTATTTTTTAAAAGCCACAATGACTATTTCATTTTCCTATCATGGTATTTGTAAAGTGAAGTAAGGAGTAGACACGCCGCTCATAAAAAAAAAAAAAAAAAAAAAAAAAAAAACATCCAGTCTGCATGCTCTAAAGTAGTTGGAAGATAAACCCAGTATATAATTTCTTGGTATCTTTAATTTATAGTATAACCAAGTAGAAAAAATAATTCAGGCACAAACTTGTTCGCTTACACTTGGATAAAGGATTAAACGAAGTATATAATTTCTTGGTATCTTTAGTTTATGGTATAAAATAGTTTCAACAATTCCCCTCCCACAACGCGGTTTCTTTCCAGGTATGATCCAAAAATGTAATGTAGGTAGCAGAAGGATTATATGCAGCTGCTCAAGAAATCAAGAAATGATATATGTAAGAAGTAATAAAAATCAGGTTTGAGCATGAGAAAAAATTCAAAAAACTGCTAAAGCATCACATTTCAAAAACACAAGCATGTATCAATAAACTTTAAATGTATGTTGTCTGTACCTCATCTATTATAAATATTTTCGTTCTATTTCAGATGAAAAAATAATTTTTAAGGCCTCAGTTTTACCACTTCGCCATTTCCCACACCTCCCAAAAAAGTATCTGTCAGTGAAATGACAATCAAAACAGATAAAGTGAGTTAACTATGTTTTATACACAACAACAACAACAAAAGATGTAAATAATGATATTAATGGGTTAATTGTAACTTAAGTAAAAAGAGTCAAAAAAAAAATTCAACACTTAAAAAAAAAAACACCAGGTTTCTCAGTAAGACAAGACAGCATCCTCAAAGCTTTTAAGAACGGTGATACGCTCATTGGTTAGTTAAATATCTCATTTCAAATGCTACTTGCATGCTTCTTTTGAAGTAAATTATTTATTCACAAACATAAATGCGTTCAGGTACACATACATAAAAACAGGTATATACGTAATGAACAGATTATATATTAACGGCAGCTGATTACTGACAGAACTAAATTAGCATGTAATGATATAATAGAAAATATCATTCAGGTTGTTCATTCATTCATTTCGTATGGTGATTCAACGGCCGTGAGCCCCTTTTACGGGGAGGTATGGCACCACCTAAATCCCCCCTATTTTTATCCGGGCTCGGGACAACATAGCTGACAATTCAGACCTATGGCTGGAGGGATTGTCTTACGTATTCCTGACTGTATCCGTGTGTGTGTTCACGGGACCGGTTTGACTGCTTGCGGGATGAAAACCCCCAGATAAACTGGGGAAAAAAAACCCTGCTGTCCACGCTCAAGACCGGCTAACTTGGCTATGGCTGAGAATGATCCTTAAGCTCCTCACGTTGTCGACGGGAATCGAACCTAGGATACTCCTTCCCCAGGCATATGGTCGCGAAGCGCATAGCCACTAGGCTCACCGCGCTGACATCCAGGCTGTGATATTGCAGGAATGAGTGAACGAATGGCTGATACAGGAATTGAAGTGAATGAAATGGAGTGAATAGTATATTACAGAGCCTTAATGTAAATACATCTGTGGGGTTGGATGGTATATCAGCTCGAGTCTTACGTGAAGCGGTAAAGGAATCGTCAGTTCCCTTGACCGCTGTCAAGGGACTTAAATTATATATTGTTTAATTTAAGTCTCAGCTCTGGATTAGTCCCGAGGGGATGGAAAGAGGAACAAATAGTTCCATTGCATAAAGGAGGTTCCAAGACTGCTGTTGCAAATTACCAATTGATTAGCATATCAGGAGTCGTTGTCAAGGTTTTGGAATGTGAGCAAAATACAGGAATGGATAGATGAAAATGGGATACTGTAATGAGGACAGCATGGTTTTGTGAAGGGTAGATCATGCCTCAGTAACTTGCTCACATTCTATAATATAGTGATGGCTGAACTGGATAAGGGTAATAGATTTACAGTGATACTGTTGGACCTTGCTAAGGCCTTTGACAGCATACGACATGGAATTCTAATCAGTAAACTGCAGCACATGGGGATGGATATAGGATTGGTGAGATGGATAGGAAGGTGGTTAATGGAGAGATATCAGAGAGTAGTTTATTCAGGAATGGAGTCCAAAAGAAGGCCTGTTACTAGTGGTGTGCTGCAGAATTCTGTTCTTGGACCACTGCTATTTAATTTGTTCATTAATGATATAGGAAAGGATCTGAGAGGAACTGTTCATTTATTTGCTGATGATGCAAAGTTGGGTAGAGCAGTGAATGCACATGATGTCAAAATTTTGCAGGATGATTTGAATAGATTGGCAGTCTGGGGTAATGAGAATGGATGTCAGCTTAATGTAGCAAAGTATAAGGTTATGCATTTTGGGGTGAATAAATTAGCAGCAGTATATCACATTGGTGGAACTGTACTCCAGGAGGTTAATGAAGCCTCAGATTTGGGTGTGTTGGTGGATAGGGAGTTGAGGTTTAGGGGGCACATAGCAAAAGTGGCTAAATCAGCTCATCAGATCACTTGGTTACTGAAGAACACTTTGACGAGCAGAGATAAGCAAGTTATTGTTCCTCTTTATAGAGGCTTGATAAGACCCCATCTTGACTACTGTGCCCAGATCTGGGCCCCTGGGTTTCTTCTTGATGAGGAGGAGGCAAAGAGAATCCAGAGGCGTGACCAAGATGATAGCTGGTTTATGGAATGAATCTAACGAGAACAGGTTGAAGATCTGTAGGTTACAGAAATTGGTTGATAGGCGGAAAAGGGGTGATATGATTGAGATATTCAAATTACTGAAGGGTTTTCACAAGATTAATTCAGAAGACATTTTTCAGAACAGGCTAGTGATGGGAGAACTAGGGGCCATCTACACTCTTGCTCATGGAAACTGAGCAAGAGTGTAGTTAGCAAGGGTGTTAGAACTAGGTTTTTAACTTGGAGAGTGGTGAATCAGTGGAATAAGCTGTCAGAGTTAGTTGTGGGTGCCATCACTGTAAATGAGTTCAAAGCAAAGTATGATAGATACCGTGCGAATGCCGAATAGTTGTTCTTGATATGATGTTTAAGGCCTCCCTCGATGAGTCTAAGGACACCTTGGAGTTTCCCGTAGTAGTAGTAATAATAATAATAATAATAATAAATACACTTGTTTATAAGTCACACCGCATGCTTACAGGATCAAGTGTTTCTGGATAAGTGGGCAAAAACCATATATATATATATATATATTATATACAGGGTGTTCGGGATAAATTTGACAGTTTCGTAAGGAAAAAGAAAATCTTCTTTGTATCTATTAAATTTAATGAATTGACAAAAAAACATTACAGGCAGAGTTAATTACAATACTATCAACAAGATTTACTCAAAATAACCACCATTAGCATCGATCACAGCTTCAATTCTGCTTCGGAACCTCGAACAAGCTGATGCTACAGTCTCCCTGGGAAGGGCCGCAAAAACTGTTTTAATTTTATCCATTAACTGGGCTTTTGTATTACTGGAAGTGCGATTGGTGTCTTTTTCAACTGCGCCCCATACAAAATAATCCATGGGGTTAAGGTCTGGGGAGTTTGGAGGCCAAACATTTGGACTGGTGAAGTCGTAGAAATTTTCAGACAACCATTTTTGACTTTTCCCAGAGGTGTGGCAAGGGGCCGAATCCTGCTGCCATACATACGGCCTACCATTGGCTACCCTTGTTATCCAGGGCTTGACTACAGTTAGCAACTCCACGAACAAAGCCCGAATTCCAATGCCAGGGTTCTTCAACACCTGTTCCTGCAGATTTGCGAGGAATTCTGCTGTACGAACGCAATCAGATCGTCTGCTAGGGATCTTTCTTCTTGCTACATCCTCGTAGTCACCATTGCAAGTCTCTAGTTCATGCCTGATTGTTTTTACTGTATTCAGGGAGCATTGGGCAGCAGTCGTAATATCCTTATTTTGATGGCGGGCACGAATCATCATGATACAAGTTATTCTCTTCCATGATTCAGGTGGGTTCCAGCTATCCATCCTTTCTGACATCTTGTATATGAATGAAGAAGGGTCCAAACTTTTAAATGAAGAGAAGTGTGTGTTAATACATGTAACTTACGGAAAAATATAATTAATTATAAATATGTCAAATTTATCCCGAACACCCTGTATATATATATATATATATATAAAATATATATATATAATATATATATATAGGTAATCCACATCTTGCTGTGTTCATACATCATGGAGGAGAGGTTGATGACATTAGTAACTGAAAACTGGGCGATCCATCTTTCTCCCCCCCTTCCCAAAAAATCCACACATTTTTCAGAAACAGGAAATAAAATTAAGAACGCACTAAAAGCCTGCAAACACATATGTTTTACATCTTACCATCCCCCCCTAAGAATAAAAATACTGGCGGCCTTTCTCATAATTTTATTCAATATAAATTATCTAGAGGGGAGCTGAATAAACAAAGATTCTATCATAAAGTTAACACACACATACAGATTATATATATATATATTAAGTAAACAAGCCAAAATTAAAACTCTACAAATTAATAAACATTAATTAAAATATCAGACCTAAAAATCTGTATTTAATGAAGAAACAGTTAAAACTCAAAATCCAGAACTATTTTTACTTCAACAAGCATACGTATTTAACATATATAAAAATATTTATAAAATTTACAAAAAGGATGTCGGATGGTTTTTCAGTGATAGCTCATTAAGAATTATAAGGAACACAAAACAAAACATATTTAGTCTAATAATTCATCCACCGAACTTTAAACATCCAAAACAATACACGAAACTGATATTTTGCATATGCAAATAGTTTAATATTATTAAATTAAAAATTATGATATCTACTTCGTGTTTAAATAAATTCCTGTCATCGCACGGGAGGTATATTGCAATATAACAAACACAAATAGATATACTACAAGAGTTGACTATAGACCAGCAAATGCCATCAATGATACGTAGAGAAGAATTTATGGAATTCGAAAGAAGAGTTATGATAGGACGTCAATTCAGAAGCCTATTCACTCGCGACAGACTGCATCACCCAATAATTGAAGGCAATGTTATCCGCTGATAGAAACTGAGAGTGCCCCTCGCCCAAAAAATTTACGGGGAGCTAATATCAAGGGACTAAAGAATTCTCGAAAGGGTGGTATGGAAATCTAGGCAGTCCGATGTGGAAACGATCAACCAGGAGTTCAAGGAGTCTACACAGATCAGGTTAGTATTCAAACATTCTTCTTTGATAACTTCTCTTGCTTCGCCCTTTATGATTGGATGTGCGAGGGCGGGAGTGACAGGTGCCAAGGAATTTCATACGCGCGAATGCATCATTCTAACTGTGAAGTTTAGTCGCGGCGGCGGCGTAATGGTTTGAAACTGTTACTTTTGTAAGAATTCGGATCTTTAGTGGTACTGTCTAGAAAGATGAATGCGGAAGGATATGAAACGCTTCGAGATAATGCAATATTTTCTACGTTGCGAAAGCTTTTGTGGAACAGATCAATATACTTTAACAGGGCAATGTACCATATCACACAACAAATACTACTGGAGTATGATTTAAAGAATATAATGTGGAAAATCCTGGTTCGACTGCACAAGTGACAATTTCGAACAACGAACTGGAACTTCGAGGACGTGCCAGACCAATTCATTCAAGAATAACTAGACTGGAGGTAATGCAAAAAAGAATGACCAAAAATACCCGACTTATACACTAATATCATAAACATGAATGGCTTAAATAAACGGAGAAGATGATCAGGGCCAAGGGAGCACCTACATGATACTGAGCTGCGTGCAATTCAGTTTTCTCTGAAATTCCGTTCTGTTCCAATACTTATTTCAATATAATGTACTGCATATACTCACCCACGGTACTAATGTATTATTGGTTTACAACCCTTTGTGGACGGGAGTCACAAAACATTATATATTCTTATTATTACTCCTTCTCTAATCTTTTACCTTGCGGTGTCGAGGATTTTTCTACATTTAACCGCTACCGTATCGAGGATAAGGTGGTTTTAGCTGAGTGCCTCCCAGCGTGTGTCTGTAGATGCGTGTGTTCATGTGCCGGTTTGCCTGTTCTGGGGGACGAAAAATCCGAGTTTCCGGGTGAAAAAACCCTACATTCGTATGAGACCGGTTAATTCACATTTAGTCGAAAGAGACATCACGGATCCTCACGACACTGACGGGAATCGAACCCAGGTGTTTCCAACCAAAGGGATTCGTCTATATTGACTGAGCTTCCGTAGTTCAGTCAGTATAGACCAGGGGTCGGCAACCTTTTTGGAGTGAAGAGCCATTTTTAAAATTATATCTGTTAAAAAAAAAATTAGGGAGCCGCATGTTTTTTTTTTTTAAATACTTGTAAAACACAACACAGGGATGATATGTCACATGAAATTATATGATATTTCAAAATATTAAATAATAAAACAAAGATTTCCTTCTCCTTACAAAAATATATGTATAAAATCCAATAACATATCCATTTCTTTAATTTTTTAAATTTAAAATATCTTCTTAGTGCGACTTTTGCTGTCGAACTTCTTCGGATAGTTTTTCAATATGCGGCGAATACGCCATGATTTTCATTTTCAAACATGATGATAGACTCACGTTGTTTAGTTGGTTTCTCAAGTTACTTTTAATAAAATTCATATTAGAAAATATTTGCTCACACAAATATGTCGATCCGAAAATCGATAAATGCGTTGTTAACTGCTGTTAACTGAATGTAAGTGTCCGGTAAACAATTCCACGTGTCAAATACAATCTGATCTTGCTTTTTAAGATCTTCTATTTCAGACCATTTGTGTTGTATTGCAAGGGTAGATATTTGTCTTTCCAACTCCTCCAGGTCAGCTTTAAGATTTCTAAATTTTGAATTCCACAAATCCTTGGTTTTCGGATCCTCTAACTCAAGTTGAAATGCAGCCTCATCAATTCCAGCAAAAGGTGAAAAATTTAATGCGGTAGGATTAATTTCAAGTGGTCGCAATAAAAATTACATAGTTGCCTTGTTCTTTCTAAACTCCTCAAATCTCCCATTAAATTCAGATCGCATATTTACCACAGTTTTTTTGAAAAGGGTTAAATTTATGGAATTATCAGCGTTCTTGTTGACATTCCTTCAACGTAGGAAAATATAATAATGTGCCCTTCTCTAAGTCTGTCGCAAACAAATATAATTTTTGTTCAAACGAAATCATTTCTTCTAAAAGCAAAACTGCTGTATAATTCCCTTTCCCTGTAGTTTCTTATTTAGTGCGTTTAAATAGGAAGTCATATCATATCATATAGTCATAAAGTAGAATTTTTGTAACCAATGAGTATCTTCTAACTGTGCATATTCAAGGTCCTTTTGTCTTAAAAACTTAACCTCTCCAAGGCAGGTGGCAAATCGCATCAACACCGCACCTCTGGAAAGCCATCTTATTCTGTTATGCAAAAGAAGATCGGAATATTCGCAATTGATTTCTTTAAGAAGTTCACAAAATTTCCGATGATGTAGTGGTATTGCCATTATTTTGTTAACAATTTCTACAACCAAATCCATCACTACTGTTATCTCTTTTGGAAAAGTTAGTGCACAAAGTATCTCTTGATGGATTATGCGGTGAAAGGAAAACACGTCATGCAAAATTTGTTTTTTAAATAAATAAACAAAACCTTTTTTTGTACCTTTCATGCTCGGCGCCCATCAGTCGCAATAGATATTATTTTGCTAATATTAATACCCTTACTTTTCAAGCAAGTGGTAACAGCAGATTCAATGTCTTCTCCACGAGTTTGTCCTGTAAATGGCAGTATATCGAGTAATCCCTCCTGAGGTCATTGAGAGTTTATGTATCTACAAATAAGTACAATCTGTGCAATGTCATCCACTCACATGATTCGTCACAGGTAGTGGAGAATCCTGGTATTGAATTTAGATCAGTAACCTGCTGATTTGTTATATCTTCTGCCATTTGTATAGTTCTGTCCCTTACAATCTTAGCAGTAATGGCATGTGTTTTATTTTTGTAATTATTTCTGCTTTGTTTTTAAAATCGCAGAAAAGATATTCGGACATTTTAATAAAACATTCTTTCACATATTCGCCGTCGGTAAAAGGTTTTCCTCGTTTAACAACTTCTTGAGCGGCCACAAAACTAGCAATAGTTGTATTTCTTGATGTTTTTATCCATTTGGAAAATGAACATTTACTTTGCCTTGCAGCTATTCTACTTTTTCTTTCATCTGCCCGTGGATATGCTTTGTCAAATGTATCTTGTTTATTTAAAAAATGTCTTTGTATATTTGATTTTTTATTGTTTGAAAGCTTTTCATGGCATATTAAACACATTGGAAATCCTGCTGTATTTGCTACAAATGCGTCGGTTTCGGTCCATTCACTTTTAAACTCCCGATTTTCTTGTTCTATCTTTCTCTTCTTTGCTGACATTTTAAATACTATAAAAATATTTTTATTTTGTTAATATTTAATTTAATGTTACAATTTTCACATTACCTAACACAATCACCAGTAAATAAAAGCACGGAAACGTCCACTACAAAACCTTTATATACTTATTTTAACAAAGTGAGCAGTTTACAGACCACACCTGCACTATATGAAAAGACAATGGGCACGTTCAGACAGGCAAGCGCTACATGTGCTAGCCTAGCATGACGTCATAAATGTGTCCGAGCCAACTGCTCGATCGTATCGATCGCCATTCGCTACAAATTAAATTAATTTGTAGCGATTAATTTTCGCTACAAAGTAGCGCTCTGCTGGCTGATCGCGCCCAATGTAAACTGACGTTTTTTGAGTATCAACATATGGTTAGGGGTCATTTGTCCTACAAAATATTACTTTTTACTTCTATATTTAGATAGATCGTTTAATAACGAAAAGAGCCGCAGGTTGCCGACCCCTAGTATAGACGAAGACTTTAATTCCCCTTTTACCAAATCACTATATACATTCCTCATGTCCGATGGATGTGTTTGGGCATGATGGCTGCCAAGAGCAAATTAATTTATCATCATGCATCGTTTTGTTTGGTAAAAGGGGAAAGTAAAAAACGTTCATACCAACAGAAATACTTACTCTCCTGTACTACCAATTACGACATCATAAACTGGACTGACTGCCCCCCCCCCATGTTATGGTATAATTTTTTTTTCTCCTTTTTTACAATCTGTTCTTAATGTTTCTGGAATCAATTTGTTCGAAATGCAAAAAAAAAAAATTATGAATGTCTATAAAGAGCTTGGTTATTATATCTTAAATCTAAGTACGGTTTGACTACTTAAACGGGGAGACCTTCGTGCGGTTTTAAGAAAATAATCTTAAATACTTTTTTTTTGTGGGATAAGTGGGTCCTTCAAAGTATTAATTTTGTCCTAATTCGAGAATTTATTTTCCTAATGAATTATAAAACATATAGTAGTAAGGCCTTATAATCACAAGGCGACTAATTAAAATGCTACCTTCTACACACAATTAGGAAAAAATTATTTTGAGAATGAATTTTTCCTAAATCCGTTATTTTCTTCAGCCTTACACTGTCTGTTCGCGTATCTGTAGCCAATATCGTACATCGACTTTTCTAAGCAGATTTTTCACTATGTGATGATAATCGGATCCGGATATATTATTGGAAATGTCCAAAATGGCTCAAATAAGACTATTTATTCTTATCCTCAACTGGCATTGCGCTCCTTCTCAAACGAGTTCTGCTCCGTAGGGTTCATTATTACAACAAAGAGAAACATCTCGCAGCCTAACACAACCGTTACTTTATTTAAGAGTTGCGACGACGATGCATAGTTTTGAAACTCCTTCGTACAGTATTCCAATGGTCAATCGTCAAATATGTAATCTCCCTAGTCTTTACTTAACCTGGTGCAATTCATTAATCTTGGAATTGCTCACCCCCCTCTCTTTTCTTATGAGTGAGGTAGGCTGGCTTGTATGTAGCAGCCCCTCTCCTATCTGAGGCTACGGATTTCAATAACATTCTGGCACGAACTTTTTCAGCTACTATGGATATCCCTAAGTGAGATCCATTAGTGCATAACTGGAGAGGAAACGCACAAGCCTTTCCAGCTCTATTTCTTTTTGTCGATTTATGCATTTAGCCTGAAAATGGCACATGAATGCTTTTATTGACAACGTGTGCTCTTATTATCTTTATTGCGATGGACGGGGATATACGTGGTTGAGCATAAAAACTTTCAAATTCACATCGTTTAACACTGAGATCAGTAATAGACCATTCTACGTTTCAAGTGACGTCACTGTACGCATTAAAGGATGAAAGATGGCACGTTAGACACCAAGGGAATGAAAAATTTTTATTCTTTCACTCCATTTTTTTTTTTCAGATTATTAGATTCATGCTAACTGCGAGCGTTTTATAAAAATACATTTCGTTTAGCAATTACTGAATGTTTGTAATCTGCATTCAGCGCATTATAAGCTTCCTTTATATTAGCACTGATTTTTTCTCACAATGATTTTCGCCTTTAGATCAGTTTTCTGTTTTTGTTTTTTTAGCTCGCCTGCTTTCATTCTCTCCTTTATTTTTTGTTCCCAATACTTAGCATGTCTTTTAGCTAAATCTGAACACCTTTCGACGTCGTTGAAAATGGAAAAATACTTAGTATATCTTTCCTGTATAATGATTAAATCCATGATCACTAAAGGAGCATCACACAAAAATTTGGTAGTCTTGAGAAAAAAATTAATCTGTTGAATACATTTTTCATAGAGGAATTGAAAATTATCTAGAAGGACTTGATGGTAGAACTACACCCCGTACAGACAAATGGTTAAACTGCATTGCGAATTGCTGAGTGATCATTGCGGCTTAGTAAGAGCCTCCGTAGCTCAGTCGGTATAGACGAAGCCCTTTGGTCGGAAAGACCTGTATTCGATTCCCGTCCATAACGTGAGGAACTTTATCTCTTTCGACCAAAGGCGAGTTGGCCGGTCTCATACGGAAGTAGAGGGTTTTCCCCCCCCCTCGAAAACTCGGGTTTTTCGTCCCTGAGAACAGGCAAACCGGCCAGGAGAACACACACACACACACACAATTGACAGACAAAAAACAACAACAACATCATAACCGATAGCGTCATCTTGGTTTCAAAAGATGGTCCCGTACAATCTACCTATATGGGACTCATGGCCGCTGTATCATCACACGCTAATTAATTAATTAATTAATTGTGGTTCAGTATTTTTGTGTAAACGAAGTCGAATAGCTAGATTTATAGTGCTGCGCTATTTTCGAAACGAGTGACGTAAAGGAGATAGAGATGTATAAACTTTTATTTTAAACTCAATAAAACGGCTTCAGAGACCTCTGAAATGTTGCAAACAGCCGTTACTGCAAAACGGCTGTTTGTGGCATTGACATTTCAGAAGTTGCAGAATTCGTTTTTATAGATGAAACCATTTTTGCTACTTAGAAGATGGGCACCGAAAACAACCAGAAAAGTGACGCACACGCGCGAAACAGACACAAACTAGCTGTATCATGAAAATGTTCCAGCACACAGATTGCATTTTCCGTCAGTGTATATACTAACTTTCGGTCCGTTATACATCCCCTCTACCATAATAACTAATCAGAATCATCAGGAGGTTTCTTAAAAACGCAATCACTTTCCAGATTCCCCGCTTTCCCGTGACACAAAATTTTACTTTTCCTCACTACATTATTTGTTCAGCTTATCACGATACCGAATCGAACAAAGGTGGATCTCTCTCTCTTTTTCATTATATCATGTATCGTCAACAATCAGTAAACTTAATCTAAATGACTGCAGATGCAACATTTCACAAGACTGCAGCTTAAAGGAACTGTTCATAAATGAATTTAAAATAACTTTGGTGATCTATCAGGCGAAATTTCAGACGAAAAAAAGAGTACTTCAGTTTCCGATACAGGACTTTATGTCGCCTATTTATTTATTTATAAATTTGCAGATCAAACATGCAACTTTTTCAAGCCACTTCACACTTCCAATAAGCAAAGAGCAGTGTAGCGCTCTCACACTGAACAATGAAATTCATCTATCCCCTAATGACATTATGCTCAAGGCAGGATTCGAACCCACAACTTCTGGTTGGAAAACTGGTACAATATCCACTCAGCCGCCCAGTGAAAAAATTACAAGGGAAAGAATTGGTGCATTAAAAAAACGCTAATAATACAGAGCAGAGGGTTGGTATCTTTGTGTTTGATGATTAGTGGGGTTTTTAACAAACAGAGATCCGAATTATCTAACGTTAGGACATTCTGATGCGTCTTTGCCTTTCCTTTATGTGTAACAATGTAGGTCAACAGGTACTAATAAGATTCACATTAGCTCTTAATTAAAAATAAATCAGATTTCCCTACCCGAAGTAAGGAAAGGAATATTATAATCACCCCAACTCTACTAGTGTCCTCTGGTAAATGCTAATAAGTTTCACTTTCCCAGCTGATTTAATAAAACAATTACATCACGAAATCAGTAATTTCTTCTGGATTAACCCGAACTGGCTTTCGTACTTACTCCAAACATGCTCAAGTCTTCTCGTGGAAACCACTTATAAACCACAAGATAATATTCTGTCTTTTGTTCTTCCTCAGTGCGATAAGCCAATAAAAACAAAAGGACACTGCTGAACAGACATTTTTTCAAGGACGAGAGGTCTCTCTCTTTCCTCACTAATTAAGAAAAGCTCTTGTTCTTTTAAGACTTTAAAAAAAAATAAAAAAATAAATAAGGGACTGCAGAGATGGAAAAGCATAAATCTTGCATCACACACACACACCATATATTTTTCAACCAGTAAATGAGTGATAAGTAATCTACGTTCGATGTCGAGTGATATCGCAAATATTATTTTTTACTGAAAAAGAATATTCGCGGGGTAAACTGGACTCTAAAGAGGTAAAAATGATTAGAATTATTAGATGAAGAATAGGAAATAATGTAGCCGCATAATTCACCTATATTTTATCACTCCTACACACGAGAGGCTGCAGGGCTCACAGCAAATAAATGCCGTGGAGGTGGGGATCATGAGGAAAGTAAGATGTTCCTCTTGAAGAGCTGGAGGTTGTCGTCCTTGGAGAACTTCATGGAATACTTCAACAGAAATACTTCATGGAGAACATCAACAGATTACTTTCCTCATGTGCGTAATGGATGAACGTTCTGCTGAACAGTGCCAATGGAAATATCTGTAGAAAAGCAGACACTGCCTATGAGATAGTGGCTAAGGAGAGCATGGGAAAGGGACAGTCAATAGAACCGCCCTCTTCTCAACAGCATCAAGAATTTTGCTGTTGAGAAGAGGAAAAAAGAATATTCTAGGTGTATCATCTCGCTGAAAGCAGTGTTCTAAGGTCGGATGAATCCAGTTACTTACAGAGTAAGTAACTAGACAGATGACAAGTAACGGTTTAAGCGAAAAAGGATGCCAAGTGTTTTAGGTGAGGATGCATTGAACTCATATGATTATGCAGGAAAGGGTACGAGTAAGAATTAGTCCAAGAGAAAGAGAGAGAGACAAATCTAGTGTGTGTTAAGCTAATCATTGTTAACGATAAAAGAACTAGGATCTTTTTTGAGAGAAAAAATGAATATGCTTCGGAAGCATTGAAAGAGGTTGTTATTGCCCCATTGAAGGATAGTGTGGAGATTATAGTTTAGGGCACTTATTGTAGATGACCTTGAAAATTGAGATGTTTAAGTACGGCGAGGTTTTTATAGAATGCACAGGATGAGTCTCTATCATTAGCAAAACTGAAAGGAGTCTGAGGTCAAAGAAAGAGCGGGTCGTTTATATATACGAGGAAGAGGGTGGTGAAATAACAGACTCCTGAGGAAAACTTACATTAACAGGAAAATGTAAGAGATAACACCATCAGAGAGAGAGAAGAAGGAAAAACCTGAGAGAAAACTAGAAATCCAGTTACAAAGAGGAAGACAGATCATAAAATGGCAATTTGTTGAGAAGCCCTTGACGTCAAACTCTATCATATGCTTTGGAAATGTTCGAATCTGCTGTAGATCTTGACCGGCGAATACATATTGGTGGTTACCGATTAGTTGATAATCTTCCAAGTGTCGAATAATTTGATTGTTGATAACTTCTTGCATTACTTTAGAGAACACTTCAATAATTTGATAGTTTGAATACGGACACTTATTATATTTCGGAATTGGTTGTATAATGCTCGTTTCCATGCTGTAAGGGCATATGGAGTATAATATAGTGTATAAGATGAAAACGGTTAGTTCAGAAGCATATCTTTTGAGTATAATGGTGGATTCTATGAACAGAAGCCTTTTCTTCTTCATGAACAGAAGCCTTTTTTTTTTTTTTACTGTTCAGGTTGTTCCAAGATTCTACAAAGTTGTTTCTGGGTAAAGAAGGATTTGCTTTAACTATCTATGCAGGAGTTGGACGACAAGAACAATGCTAGTAGATTTATGTGAGCTTCAGCTTCTAGTTATGCAGCAATACTACCGTCTGAGTGAGAAAGAGGTGGAGCATAATATAGTGTATAATGATGAAAACGGTTAGTTCAGAAGCATATCTTTTGAGTATAACTGGTGGATTCTATCATAAACAGAAGCCTTTTTTTTTTACTGTTCAGGTTGTTCCAAGATTCTACAAAGTTGTTTCTGGGTAAAGAAGGATTTGTTTAACTATCTATGCAGGAGTTGGACGACAAGAACAATGCTAGTAGATTTATGTGAGCTTCATCTTCTAGTTATGCAGCAATACTACCGTCTGAGTGAGAAAGAGGTGGAAGCAATGGTGGTCAAAAGTCGCGCCCGACAGAGTTTGCGAGGGACATGATAGAATGACTGCCGACACTGACAAATCTTCTACATTTGGCCTTTTCAAAGTAAGTCAGATAGTCCTGTTAATGATAGTTTTTGCAAGTATTGTTAGAATCACTCCGAGACAGAGAAATTCCAGAATCTCAATAGGCAACTCATCTCAAACATGGTAGGGCTAATTCAGATACAAATATATCATATATACCAACAAAATTTAGTCCTCGATATGGGAACCCTCTGTCTCCTGTTTTTACGGATATCTATATGTGATGCATGTGAAGAAAATCTTGAAGTTCATCTTTACCTAAGCCCAAGCTCTTACTTCGCGTACATAACCAACATCATAAAATAAAATTTATAACAGAAATGCAAGGGTGTTTAACTCTCCTTTCTTGTCATTTCGAAACGAATATAATATCAGTAAACTCCACGATCTAGGCAAGCCGTGAATCAAAGAAGAAGCTATAGGATACATCTTTCTTCCCTACATTAGTTTCATTATCAGAAAGTTAACCAAAATTCTTAAAACTAAACCAAATAAAAGCAGAATTCGCTCTTCTTTTTATCACCAAAGCTCAAACAACGGGCAGTTGAAATATCCAGGAGTACATTACATCTGGATATATTGCATTATACCTTATTATGGACCAACCGAGAAAATAATAAAGTAGCGTATAAAAAAGAAAAAAAAGTGAAACTGAATCCCAGCAACAAAACATCACATATGAAATCCACACCTTCCTTCTCATAACAACATCGATGTTACTCTGAAAGAGAACGAAACATATCCAGTCAATAAAACAGGTGTTACTATTTATGCTATTTGTTCCTGTTGATTACATCCAGCTACATCTTCTTACAACTTATACCGCATACAAAAGGAAAAAAAAGAAGGCATTAAAAATAGAATAACGATTTTTTTTTTACATCTTTCTAATGTCACAGATGTTGGACTCGTACTAGAACTATATACTAGAACAAATCAACAATCTACTATGATAATGTAAAGCACAATCAGTTTACAAGTTATATTCTCTATTGCTAGGTGACGAATAATTTGTAAACCGATTGTTCAGCGGCTTGCTGTTGCTGTATCATCACTCACGTTTCATAAACTTGTGAGCACGCAAAATTGGGGCTGATATTTATTTTCTGTGGTTTGCAGGATTTCTTTCGTTTTCAGAAAATGACTCTGTATCTCTCGGAACGATCGATATAGCAGCTGCGTTTCTAGTTGCTGCACTGTGTGTTGTCTCCAAGAATGGCAGTCGTCAAAGTATGTTTGAAGAGTAGAGTAGCATTCATTCTTTAATATTCTATGCTTTGCGTGTCTTTATTCTCTGTTTATTTGTCCATAAAAGTGATAAATGTTACATAGAGTGGCGAATTTGAATAGGCTAATTGTAAAACTGTGAATGCTTTAAAAAGAACTGGAGACTGGGAAGAAGGGATCCAACGCCAAGCCTCAGGGTTACTTCACAAATTTTAGGTTGATTACTTGTTACACGTCATCTGGTTGCATGAAAATGGATGTCCCATCAAAATTAGCCAGTATGTCTGCATTTTATACTCCAAAATCTTTAGTTGCGAAGTGCATACAAATTCTTGGCATTGACGGGGAGTCTGTACGTGTGATTAATCTGGCGGAGTTTATCTTAGATATTTTGTGAAAGAACATGTGGACAAATCGATGGCGTACACAATGCCTCAATTGGATACTTTGTATATAAATAAGCGGACCACCATATACAGTAGGGATTGATGAATGTGATGATAAAATTATGCGAATATGTTCAGGCAAGCAAGCTATCTTTACGAGATTTTTCGTTCTGTTGTCGTTAATACGATTACTTATGCATCTGTATGAAGAATCTCTAGGTTTTTTGTGATAATCTGAGTATTCAGAAGTGAAATCTGAACTATAAAACAAAAAGACAAAGATTAATAACAGCTGAAATTAAGTTTATGCGAAAAACTGCAAAGTATACTCTATTCGATCACAAAAGAAATTTTGAAAGAATTAAACCAGGAATCAGTAACAGAAAAAAGTAAAAAATATAAGCATAAATGGATGGAACACGTTGAAAGAATAAAAACAGAAATCAAAACAAGCCTTAAATTACAAACCAATAGGAAAAAGAAAACCAGGACATCCTCTTAAGAGATTCAATGATGACCTCTACGGCCAGAACAGGCCATTCTAGGCCTAAATCCTTGACAAGTATGATGATGATGTTGATGTGAGTATTCCAATTTATAGCTGCATTTCCTTTATCTACGCGAAGGATTAGATATCTATATTTTGGTTGTGGTTTTTTGATGTTTTTGTGATTGTTAAAATTAATGCTGTGACTGCTAAGGCCCCGGCGGTTGGAAGTATTATGATGTCTTCAGTTAATACTGATTAATACAGTAATTCAGATTTGATAATGATTTGGAAAGCAACAGAGAAATCAACAACAGACTGTAATCCGATTTGCATAGAGGAGAAACAACATCCACAAATGTTTGTACGAAAAAAGTTGTAAACATTAAGGTCTACAAGGAAGATGACTTCGCTATTAGAAAAAGATGAGGGGAATGAAAAAAAAAACATCTAAAGAAAGTAAATGAAAATAAATCAAATGGTTAATGGCATTGAGAGAGAAAGAGAGAGAGAGAAATACCCTCTCTCCCATCTGCATGTAATTTCTCATGGCTTGAATTTTCATAGAGTTTTTTAAAGCACCTTAAAAGTGGGAAAGCAATAAAAAATACAACCATAGATTCTTTACTAAACTGAAAATGCATATGCAGAGCTGGACGAAAATTAACCATCATAAACATGGTGAATTTTCACCACTCTGCAAATCGTGGCTTCAGCATCACCCGGTTCCCTCTATACAAAACTGATAAAATAGTGGCAGCGAGATTATTCGGAAGCCAAATTAATAGTTGCTTTAGATTTCCATCAGCTTGCTCGGTGAGATTTGCGTCAGGAACAGCCTTCATTAAATGCTTCGGTCAACTGCTGCACACAGAAAGTTCTGTTTGTCCGTATAGGCCTTCTCAGACGACGGCGATCTTGTTTCCGAGAGACTGTCTTAGGATCACAATTACGCTTCTTAGACAAGCAATGTGGGTTATTTTCCACTGATTCAACACGACGGCTACCCACAATAATTCCTATATCGAACTCGAGAGATCCTTTCTTTTCCCATTATGATCAACACTTTTAACACTATTACTAACCAATAGCATTTTAGTTGCCTAGAACACGTGACCAAATATTTTGCATTTAAGCTGCGTAAGTGACGTTTACGTATATCTGCATAAAGGTTTCTAATTCAGTGGCCAGTATGTGTAGGTAGTGATAATTAACATGGAAGAGTTTCCACTATTGGTTGTTGTAAAGAAAAATATACTGCATCGAAACTAAGCTTACTGGGAATAAATGAAAAACAAAATTTCAAAATCACGTATTAATAAGCACACACACACACACACACAAAAAAAAAAACACTGATGAGCAAAAACAAATCGACAGGGAAAAGAATACACTCTTCCAGAACAGCTAAGGCGTAAAACAGAGAGATGCTTCTAGATCAGATTCAGTAAGACATACGGCCTTAAGGGCAATTAACTGTCGATAAACATAAGGTTGGGAAGATAATCGTAAGAATCAGAAGGCTACCGTTTCTGAGTTTCTTATGTATGGATACGGAAACATTAAATTCCTAACTAGGAATGCAGAATTAAAAATATCTAAAGATTATTTATGTTAATTTAAGCTTTAAGAACATTTAAGAAACTTTCAGCAGTGTGCACATTTTTGATAATAATGTGTTAACAATATTATTATTATTTGTGCATATCAGTATCAAAAAATTATTCATAACGATTCGTATAGCTCAGAATTCTGCCCAAAACTGAAATTTTAGCTCTTACTCAGTGTCTAAAGCAGGAAAACAAAAAATAAGTTCGGATAAATCAATCCACTATCAAAATTTCTATGAACGATCAATACCGATAACAGCGAGATGGAATCGAATATTCCTCGAAGAATGAGTCCAGCTCCATACTAAATCACCATTAATGGTGTTTGGTGGTTTGGTTACAATTCAATTCAATAATATTTACCGTAGCTGTTAACCTGGAGTTCTTCTAGACGAAGTGTTTTATTTTTTTTTGGGGGGGGGAAGCATTGAAAATGAAATCCGTATTTTTAAATAAGGATTTCTTTCTCTCTCACTCAAAAATATCTCAACACCACTAATGACATTTGAAGTTTCTTAATACTATTTAGATGTATATTAATATGCACGATATATTTCTACAACTTATCACAAATTAATGGCAGTTCTACATGTCTTTGTCCTCAACTCCGCTCGAAGGTGGTATGGATGGCGGCGATAAACTACAAATACCAGGGGAGTCCCCGCCCCTCCCGTAATGGCCTTCTTGAAGTAGACGAGAGTACACAGAGTGCAACATAATCTTCCTGGTAGTATTTAGCCTAGAAATCATCAAGCGTGAGAGTTGCTACCCACTGTTCCATGAAAATGAAGTCCTACAAGTAGAACATGGTGATCTAACTGCCAGTTATGCTGAATGACCAGTTTTCTGCTTATTATTATGAGTTACTGAGTAGATGCAGCTACTTCCCTTTAGCCTTTCACTAGTTAGATTATACACGGCAAGAGTTCGGGGACATTCCACGATGATTTCGGCCAGGGCAAACTCGATTGCATTTCACAGTTGCCTCAGAGTGGACAGCAGAAGACATCCATATCACTTGATATCACAGACTCAACATCAACATAACCGAGCGAAGATTTTGGCAATGACTTGAGTAGTACCGGTACCTAAGTACAGTTAAGTCACGTCGCTCTCATATCTGGGAATCATTTCTGAACGACCCAGGCCTTGTTGGCATGGATAACTAGGAACAGATAACCATTAGTGCGTGGATAAACGAATCCATCCATGAAGAGATGCACCCATTTGGCAAAGAAGGTGAAGTAAGCTGTTAAAAAAGTCGCTTTCGAATCTAACATCATACTTCACTCCGTTAGTATCAGGTGATGTAATATGCCAAGAAAATGTTGCATATGCTATACTACCATCAGTTGTTATGTTAGCAGCTCACACGATAACACCACTGCTTCGTGCTGCTAGCCTAGAACAACTGAAATGAAAATAGATAGACATGAACATTTCTCACTCCTCAAGTATAGTAGGCGCCAAGTATTAGCATCTATGTCAATGTTCCTGCACCAAGTTTTATCCTTATTTTTAACTGACCGATTATTAGCCTGCATATGTTCTTAACTTACAGTTGGCATCTCACGTGATACGCTCTCTCCTTTTCAATGTTTTTACGTTGTTAACTAGAGTGAACTGTAAAGCCAGTAAACGAATGGTCTCGAAGTTGATCCCTGGTATTATATATGATATATGGCAGTAATTAATTCTATTAATCATATCTGTTAATAGAATGTAGTCTAAAGCGGTTTTTTTAATTTTTTTTATTAATGAGATGAAACTCCTAGCTTTCGGGAACAAACTCTACAACCCCCTGTAGAAGCTAACTCATCTTCAGGTGAAATGCCCTGTAAATATTCTTTGCATCCTACTAGATGGGGTTCGAACCCAGGTCTTTCTAACCAAGCACAATTTTGTCGCATCGTATTCACGAGTAGAGTATTTTAAATGAGTTACGAACTAAGTAAGTCTGAGCACTAGCCATCTAACCTGCTTCATTCCTGACACCTGAAGCCTCCAGTAATAAGGTGGCAGTTTCACAAGTAGTGATGAAAATTATCCACCATACGTATTTCGCCCAATTGTATTTGTGGTTTTAAATTAACATATACCGTGGATATTAACTAAATGCACATTTCATAAAATAATAAACATTTACTATAAAATTAATCATGAACAATGGATGTAACAAAGAACAAATTTTCAAACTGGGTTCCATAAAACTGAACTTTTTTTTTATACACACAATTCGATACTGAATGAATATAAGCACTTGAGTTATTCAAGTAATTAATTAAATACGTTTTTTCCCCTCCTAAGTCTGTGTTATGTTTTAATTCGAGTTGTTAGCTCAAGCCGAAGTACTAACACAGAAGTTGACAATCCGCAGCTCACTAACTGCATGTGGCTCTGAGAGATTTTTGTGGCTTTTTAAATATTTGTTGTCGTAGTTTTTTTTGTTTGTTTGTTTCTTTTCTTTGTCAGTGGCTGACAAAGCTAAAGCAATGAAAATGAAATTTTGGAGCCAAAGAGTGGATATTAAATAAAATAGCAAAATCAATTCGAATGCTTTGATATTTTAAGTGAAACGTTAACAGAATGACGTTCAAAAATATCTATCAAAAGTATTAAAATTAATAGTTCATAATTAATTACCAACTATTAATTTCAATGGTAACCGAAACTCAGTTTTTCATCAAGACAAATCGGCTAGAGAAATCACACAATTTACAGACAAAAAAACATACTACTGGTGAGTTTGGGAAAATGAATCTGTGTGGAGATTGTAATGGCAGATAGTGCTGCCGTTTAGAGACAGATTACTAAATAGTCAAGACGGTGGATTAGGTTGAGTGTCCTACTATGATGAGTCCTTGGACTCACTGGAAATGTTAAGTAATAATAATAAGGTTAATTAACACAACATATAAGAAGACGTACTTGAAGAAAGAACGGTGAAAATATTTCACAATTCTGAGAGTGATAAAGTTGTTGAAAAAAAATAAATTCCAACAACTAAAGAATTGTACTGAATTGCTTTTATCCGAAATCGATGAGCACATCAACTGGATTAAGGAAGGAAAAAAAAAAAAAAAAACTGGTTCAATAATGAAACAAATGCAACAGAAAACATCTAAAAGAACAAGAGCAACCAACGGATATTGCTAACAATTCAACTTTAAAAGAACAATTTTCAAATAGTGTACCTCTTTAACAAGTTTCTTTGTAATTTTATGCATTCTTCCTATTGTATGTAAATAATGCCTCAGTGGCCGATGATTGTATTCATAGCTTTGAAATATACACTTTATTCTTCATCTTCTTTAAAAATACCTTGTAGCGCACAGTCGTTTAAAGATCGTTTTTGGAAAATCTTGAAGATGATCAAGGAGATAAAAGTGATATGCCATGAAACTCTGATCGCCTTGTGAGTCTTCAGTGCAGCGAGGATAACACTGTGAACTTCATGATAACCAAAACGCAGTCCTGCCTTATTTCTCACAAGAAAGGTCTCACTTCACTTTTCCTTATTTTAGCAATACTCAGATTCTCTAAACGCAATCAGATTTAACTTCTTGGATTGACTTTCGCTTTTGGCCTTTCTTGGCAGAAACACCCCTCTCCCATAGCTTCTTCAGCTCCCAAAATGCTAGGCGGACTTTTCCACACAATATACTACACATACTAGCCGCTAAATAAGAAACATTTATGTAGATGTACGTAAACGTCACTTACGCAATATGCAAAATGCTTGGTCACGTGTTCTAGGCACTATTTAAGAATGCTGGTAAGTAATTGTCAACAGTATTGATCACAATAGGAAAAACAAAGGATCTTTCCGAGTTCGATAAAGGGCTTATTGTGAGTGTCCGTCTGGTTAGAGATTCTCTAAACGCAATTTTGAAAACAGAGCTGACTGGTTTCTCAAAAATTGAGATATCACGGGTGTTTAATATGTGGGAAAATAGTCTGTCTGTCAGGAACGAGATTGCCGTCTTCTGAGAAGGATTGTTTGGACAAACAGAACTTCCTGTGTGCAGCAACTGACCGAAGCATTTAATGAAGTCTGTTCCCGACCCAAATCTCACCGAACTATGCGCAGGGAATTAAAGAGGATCGGTATTAGCAGTCGTATGCCTAAACGGAAACCACTGTTTTAAATAAAACTTTCTATTTCAGTGGCCGGTATGTGTACTTGCCTGTACGAACATTTAATGAACATATGTGAGCAGCATTCCCCATCTTGGAATGCTGCTCACATATTTGAAGTAATGCACTCAAAATCTCTGCTGATTATCATTCATTTACTACACTATCTTCTCTTTCTCCGTTTTCATTCCATGTACAATATCTGTATTTTTCGAAGCATACTTCCCCTAAGGCTTCCCCTTCAGCTGCACACGCCTCACTCGATTCCTTCATTTAACTTAATCTCTTGCCCACACATGGCACTGATACACTTAAGCTTTTTCACTTTTTGATTTTATCTTTTTTTTTCGATTTATGAGTTTTTTATTTTACTTTTATAAATCTTAAACTCTGATCTCCTTGCCATTTTTCAGTGGGACAAGGATAATCGTATGAACTTCACTGCTATTATACCAAAAACGCAATTCTTATTTACTGCGAGAAGGATCTCACTTTATTTTTCCTCACTTTTGATAATATCCACATCTACAAACAAAATCAGTATCTCTTCTTTAGTTTAATTACACTGATAGTTTTTCCTGATATTTTACAGTACATTTCAGCAAAAAAGCACAGCTTCCAAAAACTAGACGTCCTTTTTGCTCAAGACGCCTACTTAGCTCAGTCGGTATCGATGACGCACTTTGGTTGGAAAGACTTAGATTGGTATCCTGCCTAGGACGCCAAGAACCTTTATAAGAACTTTTCAGTTGAATGTGAATTTGTCGGTCTTATCTTATATGGAGGACGTTTTTCATCCCGCAAAACAAACCCCGCCATACACAGTTAACAGATATAATACACTAGTCTCGTAACCTTAGTCGCTTCTGAGTAATACCAAATAGTAGCAACTGTTCATGACATGACTTTTCAACTGCACTGCTGGTGACAATATAGACTCCAACTCTATCCTTAATACTGTTTTCCACGTTTTTGGGCGAGTGGTACTTCCAAACTAGAAACTCTTAATATTCAGAAGAGAAGAGTCCGATTAACTGATAACTCCTCCCTTACAAATCACTCTTTTTCTTTCTCATAGTCGTTTTTTTCATGAACACTTTCCCAACGAATTGTCCATCACCATTCTTCTGCTGCTTTCTAATCATGTAAAAACACAAGCAGCTGCTGGTGAACATCCATCTACCGTCCGACTTCAAACCTACCGAACCAATTCCTCTTTCTCCTCCTTCATTCTATCTATCTGCTCTCTGGAACAGCCTTCCCAAAGACTATAACTTCCTGCCGTTCAAAAAAAAAAAAAAAAAAAAAAAAAAAAAAGCAAATCGATGCGAAATTCTTTGTCACTTTTCCATACATCACATTGATATTCTACAGGTTTGAAAAGTATCGTGCGTGGAACTGATTTAAAACAAAATAATAATAAAAAAAATTGATGTAACCATATGAAAGCTAAACTTGGCAGATAGACATTTCAGATTTTTTGGGCCGATATGATAGCTTACTTGAAATTTCAACACCTGTAAGTTGAAAAGTAAGAAATATAATCTCATCACTGATCCTTCTTTTGTATAGCTGTCTAAATTTATTTAACACACACTGGTTTCCAAAATGGAGAGCATAGACACAATAAAATAGTTCGAAAATAATTAATGACATGAGTTAAATACTTTACGTTAAGCTAAGGCTAAGTCATTTAATAGCACACGCCAATCCTACTTATCACATTTCTTTGTAAGCTGATTTCCAAATTTTATTTTTATTTTACATTCCGGCTTGTGTTGCACGACAGTGTCGTATGTCCAACAATCGGTTTTAATTGCAGTCTAGATACACAAATGAGTACAAGGAAAATGCATAAAAAAATGCTATCGTAAATAATTAGGCTCAACCTCCATGAAAAGTGTTTCCAAACTTTTTTCACTGTGAGAATTCTATTTCAAATATCTCCCATTCCGCCCTTTCTCCAAGTATGTAGTGGCTTCTTATAGGTTGTGTTAATTATTTTTATTACTGTTACCTGACACCTTCAAGGAGTCCGAGGACTCATCGCGATAGGGTACTCCACAAAATTCGCCGTCTCCAATACGTAATCATTCAGCTGAATACAATGGCACTATCTACCATTTATACACAACATCGTCTACAGCCAACAAGTGGTATTTTTGTCTGTAAATTGTGTGAGTTCTCTTGCCGATCTACCTCTATGCTGGATGAAAAAACAGAGTTTCTGGGAGATCTTGACTAACTCGTCTTCAGTTGAAACAGCGTACAGAAAGCTTCCTCTCGTCACGACAACCATCAATGGACACATTATCCCATTATTCTTTCATTTGCGATCAAAGTTGTTTGCAATTTTACACACGCACACACACACACACACACACACACACACACACACACACACACACACACACACACACACACACACACACACACACACACACACACACACAAACTGGAAGCGAAAAAAGTCCGCATGCTTCAACACCATTTTTCACATTTCCATTTCGGTAACACCCTTCGATAATCTTCGTTTTCAACGTAAAGGATGTGGTTGTTTTAAAGAGTACAGTATTTAAAATCCGGTTTTAAGGGTGTTAGTCTCATTTCTACCTCCACATCCAGTCTACTTCTAAATTTAGTTTTCGTCGCACGGGAGGGCAAAAACTGATTCACATAAGTATATAGTTGAGAACGATAATAATTTTTTAACGGCGCTTCTGCAAACTTCGGTATTTTTTCACTTAAGAAACATGTTAAAGAAATATTTGAAAATTGCTCTTTTAAAGTTAAATTGTTAGCAATAGCATCTGTTCCTTTAGATGTTTTCTGTTGTATTTGTTTCATTTTTTTTTCTTAATTCAGCTGATGTTCTCATTGATTTCGGAAAAAAGAAATTCAGAACAAGTCTTTAGTTGTTGGAAATTGCCTTTCGGTAAATTATCGTTCGTTAAATTGTTTCGCTGAACTTTCTAGATACTCCTTTCTTCAAGTACGGCTTATTATTATTATTGCTTGATATATCCAATGAGTTGTAGTAGGACACTCACTTCACACAACCAGCCGTCTCGACTATTTAATAATCCATCTTTAAACAGCAGCACTATCTACCATTACCATCCATACAGCGTCATCCTTCCCCCCCCCACACACACCAGTAGTATTTTTTTTTTTTTTGGTCTGTAAATTGCGTGATTTCTCTAGTCGATTTGCCTTGATGAAAAACCCAATTTCCGATTATTACAATTGAAATCGATAGTTGGTAATGTGTGTTTGGCTAACAACGCAGCATAGGTGAGTTTTGAATGTAATACAATAGTGTGTTTCGGATGTCAAAGAACAGCATTTACAGTTTAATAAGAGTGATCAACATCTCTCCTGTTTCAGGAGAGAGTTTATCAATGTGAGAAACCAACTGAACATATGCAGGCTAATAATCGGTCAGCTAAAAACAAGGAGAGAGCTTGGTACAGGAAAACATATACATATACTAAGAATAAAATTATCTAAAGGGAAAAGAGATATAAGAAAGCCCACAGAAAGAATGAGAATATAATCCTTCAGATGATGAAACATGTATATATAGTATAGTCTTGGACGAGAAAGAAAGCTAAATGACATGGACTAATAGGTTCGAAAAATAATCGTACGTAATGCAAAAGTGAAGATTCCAAGATATAGGTTGTTTCACAGACATGCAAGTTTCCATCACTGCACCCGCAGAGAGCGTCAATTAAGACTGTAGGACCTTACCTGACACACGCTATTCGTATTTGCCTTCCTAATATGCCTGCGTGCACGTGCTTAGTTGTATTTCTTTGTATTCATGAATATGTCTTGCTGACTAAGGCGAAATTCTGACTGTAATTTATTTGCTAAATACATTTAGTTAATAATTATTATCTCTAGACACGTGTTTTCTCCCTATGAGTGATACGTCTATTTATCCATATCAGATTAGCATGAAATGGTCTTACATAAGTTGGAAGCTATGGATTGGATTATAAACTATTAACTTGGATAAGAAGATGGCTGAGGAACATATCAAAAAGTGGTCTATGAGGGGTGCCAGTTTTCAAAATTTAAGTTGACCGGTGGTGGCTTCAGGGATCGGTCCTTGGTCCAGATCTGACAAGAAACACATAATACATACAGCTATTTGTTGATGATGCAAAGATAGGCAGGGTAATCAGGAATGCGACTGACATGCGGTGATTTGAACAGGCTGGAATTGTAGACATTACTGAAAATTGCTGTCAGTTCAATGTTAATAAATGCAAAATTATGCATTTTGGTGTGCTGTGTAGAAATCTTGAAGTTTTATTGGATAGGAAGTTGAAGTTCACTGGCCATATAGAAAAGTTGCAAATACAACTCAGAGGATAATTGAAAGGCTTGCAAACGTTTGTCATATATAAGGATAAGGAAGTCATTTTGCCTCTTTAGAAAGACTTGATAAAACCTCACCTGGACTACTGGACAGATCTGGTCTCGTGGTTTCTGAGGTGATGCAGAAACGATGGAGAGGATGTAAAGGAGACTGCTAATGATGATATCAGGACTGTGCAATGTAGATTAAGAGAACAGATTAGAACAGATGAGAATTTGTAGACTGCAGAAACTAACAAACAGGAGAAAGACGGGTGATATAATAGAGACCTACAAATGTCTGAATGGATTATACAGGTAGAATGAAATTTTTCATTATGTGGAGGATGGTGAGAGGACATTCATGGACGATAAGAACGAATGCAGTCAAGATAGGGTGTGAGAGTTAGATTTCGTAGCTAGAATGGCTTACTTTTGTAGGTGGTGAGTGCACGCAGTGAATGAATTCAAGAAAACATATGAGAATTGGTGTGGATGATATGGAGCCTCCTTCAGCGGGTCACTGACTCCCTGGAGATCTCTGGTAATAATAACAACAACACAACAAATTTCATTGTTCATCATCTAGCACAAAACGAGGAATCATGGTCCACAAAACCCAAATATCAAAAGAGCACTGACATCTCTTCTAATGATGCTTAAGAATAAACAATGTCCAGAAATGTTCTCCTGTTAATATTTCGTTTCTTCTTCAAAATGATTTAATGAAAATGGTGCTGTACTGTAGCATGGTTTAATACCTATGGAATCTTGTAAGCTGTTCCGTTGTTGCTATCAGGAAACTTCTTTATTTCAAGTAATTCAAGAGCCTTTTGACTACAAGGCTCCTGAATTATTTGCACCATACTGTAGTGCAGTTAAATTAAAACATAAACAGCTTATTATTTAAAAATAACTTTGAAATCACAAACCAGATTGACAATCATTACACAGTGACAATGAATGATGACCACCTGCCTAATGTCGTGTGTGTAAAATCGGCCAGCCTGTAAAAGTAGGTGATGTCCTTTGTGTGCTAAGCAATTCGGTGCAGGTTAGGGCAGACTCAGGGATATGGTGCATTATCATCATGGAACATGACAAAGTGCACGTGGTCAACAATGAGTTAATGGTAAGTTACATTGACAATACAAATAGAAACAGGAGTCCTAACTCTAGCTAGAAAACATATCCCATATCATGAATGGCTCCCAGACTCACGTTATCTGTGGCATACTTATAATCGTCCATCTACGTGGGGTAGTGGGCTACACATATGGTAATTCCAGTTTATTCAAATTAAGTGGATATTGAATCCAACATTATTTCAAAGTCGAATAGAGAAACTACATGAGTTTCGTGCCAAATATAGAAACTATAAGTTTCGGCGGCAAACATAAGCCAACCTTTCATGACAGGGGCAACTCGTAGTAAAGGTGGAGTAAACTCTGATCACTATCCTTAGTATTTCCCATAATGTAAAACACATCTCCTAGCGGAAATGTATGATGTTATACATTATGAGGGGGGGGGTCACTATACAGACTTGTTTCGACCTTTGTTGATGTATGTTTAAATGTATGATGTATAACATCGTACATTTTCACTAGGAGATGTGTTTTACATTATGGGAAATACTAAGGATAGTGATCAGAGCTTACTCCTCCTTTATTACGAGTTGCCCCTATCATGAAAGGTTTGCTTACGCTTGGAACCACCGGAACTTTTATAGTTTCTATATTCGGCACGAAACTCTTGTAGTTTCTCTATTCGGCTTTGAAATAATGTTGGATTCAATATCCACTTAATTTGAATAATTTTGCATCGCCGAAGTGAAGCCTTTTGGCTCTCTATTTCAGTAATTCCAGTTAATTTTTATTTATTTCAGCTCTACACAAAAGTAACAGTATGATCACGTAGAAGAACATTCATTTTCCAGTCACAAGCTTTCGAGTGCAAAACTACACTGCTCAACTATCAGCAGGGACCTCACAAAAACCAAACTAAATACTCGTACAACCAAACGTTTAGATAATACACTTCGGTAAATCAAATAGCCGTTCAAAATCTAAGATCTTATTGAGCCAAGACCACCCAGGATTTATGGTCCACGGAAACTGAATAAAACAATCCCCTAAGACCAATTGATTCTATCCGCAGCCCAACCTAAAATCATTCGAATTCTTATGCCTTATGCCATCTTCTCGGTCACTGAAGCTAATCAATCAAAAATTCCATAAAACTTTCTCTCGAAAATTAAAATATAAAACTTAATCATCCTGATGTCATGGTAAGATTTGATGTTACTTCCCTTTTCACTGAGGCTTCATTTGGCATTTGGACACAGAGTTCAACAATTACGTTCTACAATTCTATCAGCATTTTGTACTGTAGAATAAAATCTATTCTGTAAAAATAATTAAAGGAACATTATCTTTTCTAGATGTCTTCCCCATACGTGAAAAAAGGTTTCTCTATTTCCGTCCACCATGAACCACTTTCACTGAACGATATATTACACATCAATGGTCTGTTTATCGTCAATTCCAAAAATCTGGAATAATTAAATATGTAGTGTCAAGAGCTCAAAAAATTTGCTCTTCACAAGAAACTTTACAAGAAATAGAAACTATCAAGGAAAACGCCCTTCTCAATGGTTATAATAATAATAATAATAAAACATGAAATTACTGCTTCTCCTACGCATTCTCCAAATGAAGATGGAATTCACAGAATCCCTATGTAAGAGACACTTTTGAAAATGTTACAAAAATTCAAAAAATTTCGACTTCTGCAGCATTCAAACCAAACAATCAAATTTGTCAGCTATTACCTTCAACTAAAAGACAAACTGTCTCTCCTTTACTACCTATCTAATGCATGTTCTGTAACTTAATTTGGTAAACCAAGCAGATCAACTGAGAAACTTATTTCTAAACATCAAAGTTTATTATTATTATTATGTGGCACCTCCACGGATTCTAAGGAGTCATTGCGGAGGGCACTCCATATAACCCACCATCTACACTACAATACTTAATTCTTCATCTACACACAAAGTCAATATCCATTATCTGTGCTCTCTCTCTCACACACGACATCTATTTCTCATCCTACATATACAGGCAAATCGACCAGAGTACACACAATATACAGACAAAAACTAGTATTAGTGGGCAGTAGATGTCGTGTGTGAGAGAGAGAGCACAGATAATGGATATTATCTGTGCTCTCTCTATCAATATATCAATATACAGAGAGGAAAACCTTACTATCCTCTGTATGAAATAGGCTATCACGCCTTCAATACTCAATTGATTAAACTTCATAAATCTGGACTGGCCCAAAATAGGATGGATACTAAACATGGGAACCAATGGAACACAAACACAAAATAAGTACACCGAAGTGGTTATAAATATGTACGTTTATGCAAAAAAAGTGCTGAAGCTCTTTCGAATTCAACAGGCAATGATGGTTTAACCATTACTAAAATTTGGGGTTTGTGATCTTTAACTTGTATCACATAATGTTTGTTTTTTAGTGTATAGTTTTAATCTTTGCACTGTATATATAGAAATTCTCATTGTTGTTGCACGTTTTTTATTATCTGTTATTCAAATTGCTATTACTGTTCTTTCCACTGAAGATGGTTTACGAGATGTAATATTTGTAATTAATTTAATGTTAAGTTTCGATGAATACCCCACAGGTTATTGTTCCTACACAACTGTGATGTCAACTTGGTGACGTTTCTGTCGATTAGAGTACTGGGCTCTGAACAGTCAGCTCAGCATGAGTGTCCACTTTCTCTGCTCCTTTACAGTTTCATTGGTGGCATGCGCTATCGCTTGTCTGATACCATTCTATATACACGTTAACCACTAACAGCGTTCAGTATCTGAGATGTAAGCATCCGATGCTCGAGCTGCAAAATTTTTCGATGACAAACTTGAACACTCTGATTTGTAGAACATACACGCTACTACTACTATGCTAGTGTAAGGTACTACACGTACCTTTATACTGAAGTCGATCTGATGAGCTCCACTCCGGATGAGTGTGGTTACAATTCAATGGAATGTCAGTGTATAAAAAATGAAAATGACATGATGGAATTTGCCGATATCCCACTGTAGATCTGAAAATTTATATATTGGACAAGCAGCAGCATGAATGTATTTACCTTGCAATAGGAAAAACTAGAACTGGATGAACATTTTATGAGGAAAAAAAAAACAGTATATAATATATATATATATATATACACACATATATACATATCATATATACACACATATATTCATATCATATATACACACATATATTCATATCATATATACACACATATATACATATTATACATATACATATATACATATTATACATATACATATATACATATTATACATATACATATATACATATTATACATATACATATATACATATTATACATATACATATATACATATTATACATATACATATATACATATTATACATATACATATATACATATTATACATATATACATATTATACATATATACATATTATACATATATACATATTATACATATATACATATTATACATATACATATATACATATTATACATATATACATATTATACATATATACATATTATACATATACACATATTATACATATATACATATACATACATATTATACATATATACATATTATACATATATACATATTATACATATACACATATTATACATATATACATATACATACATATTATACATATACATATTATACATATACATATTATACATATACATATTATACATATACACATATACATATTATACATATACACACACACATATATATACGCACACATATACATACACACATGTATATATTATATATTATTTTTCCATTAACAATTCTCAGTATAAAAGTGAAATTATTACACCATAATGATTTTGAAAAAGACAAAAAACTAACTATAGAATGACAAAGACAAGAATATCAGTACATCAAACTAAGACTACAAGAGTATGCTCTTGTGTCCCGGATTATACTGTTGTATAATCCGGGACACAAACATTACAGGCCTGATATAGCAGCTTTGCAGGCCTGTAATGTCACTATACCCATGGTGAGGGATTTTCAGTGTACACAATATGAAATATCTCTGGTGAATCATGATCCTAAAACCTGGAATGCTTGCGCTTTTCCCTCTATTTTAGTTTTACATAAATCTTAAAATCTGATACGCGCTTGTACTGAAATAGAAAAGCAATTGCCACAATAATAAAAGCAAGCATTGAATTGCTAAAGTTCTAAACAGCCTAAGTTGAAGTATCTGAGGAGCACGTTAGTGTTCTCCAGACTGTTGGAATCTTTTAAAAAAAACGTTACGGACAGTTTGTCCTATGGTAATTCATTACGTTATTAAGTTTACGTATGTTTCCAAGAATGAGGACATAAGTTTACCTATGTCCTCATTCCTGGTCTGCAGGTGTTATACTACAACCTTTTAGCAATCAGCTGATAGCTTGGAAGCATATACCACAATTATATGTCGTACTATAATTTTTGTAACAAAAGCCGGAAACTAAGCAAACGTGGGGGGGGTATAGGGTATAAGCAGAACGCTATGTAACTACTCATTTGAGAATGACAGAGATAGAAATCACTGAGAAACTACTGTAAACGAAAGTGCAAGAGGTACTAGTTAATGATTCAAAATTAAGTACCAGCTCTGTTGGGTCTATTTGGTAACCAGGACTGGAACTTCAATTTTAAGTCAACAGACCATACTTCCCTGGAGGTTTACAGAGGTTGTGTAAGATAAATTTAAATGGAATTATTTAACTGATAATTAATAAATATCACGAATTTGAGCAATGACTAATAGCACAAAGCCAGACATAATACGTTTAGCAGAACTATCTTCCTGATATGCATTCTGACAATCTGAATACGGTACTCACGTAACTTACAAACAAAATGGAGTGCAAGGTAGAGGTCATGTTACTGATTGGTAAAAAGCTATAATTTTATACGGAAATTTTCATTTAATTCAGACACAACTGCTGAATGTTTAGTGCGATTATTAAACTCAACAACAATGGGAGACTTCAATTTTCTTGATAGTGATTGGAGATTGTGGAATGCAAATTCGGCTGGTATATAGTAGTAGTAGTACACTTTTTCTGGATATGTTATACACCCCCGTACAAAATGCACAAGAGGAGGGAATATACTAAACCTAATACTGACTAAGGAACATTTTGTGTGCTTAATCTTCAGGTTACCAAGCTACACTTGCAAGTGGTGATTATAATTTTCTGTCTGTAGTGTCTGCTACAAGGAGGAAAGCTAAAATGTAAGAAATTTAGTTTTTCCAAAAGGAAATTAAAGGAACATTTAACATTGCTAAACTGAACAAAGATATCAAGTGAGTTGAATTAACGTTAATGGAAAATGTTTAGAGAAATTATGCTTTCATCTTTATACAACTTAAAATGGATCATTCTAGAAGGCCCAAAATGGATAACAATGGAATTAATCAATCGGATAATAATGATTTTTGTTATCAGTAGGGAATGCTGAATAGATTTATTTCACTTTTTTTAACGTTGCTATTTTTTCGAATAATAATAATAATAGCTGATCGACACAACTATAGGTGATAAAGCCATTTGTAACAACACCACTAAATGTGTATGACTTTCAAAAGCAGACGTGCGAAAAAAAGTTAGCTATGAGAGCTACGGCTGAAAATGAGGAATTATATGATAGAATATCAAAAGGAAATGTATAAATCGCATCGATCTTTTTAGAGAATATCTTTTAAACTGGTGTACCGCGAGATAATTAATGGCTGTAATTTTTTTTTTATTTTTTTTATAAGACCATTCAAAAATTTAAAATCTGAAAATATGCCACTATGTGTAAGGCTATCTTCCTGACTGACGGGATTATTTTGGCGCGTAAGACTACGTAACAGTCACCGCCAGAGAGCGCCCCGTAGTGGCTGCACCAATTAGTACCTCCTCCTAACTTTCTTGTTGTATCACTTCAGTTAGTTTGATTATTACTTTAGTCACACTGTGTTCACTGTTTTGCGTGTAACACAATGAACAAATATAAAAGAATGATAGCACCCTTGAAGTACAGTTTAGAGATCAAATCAACGGAATTCTGGTTAAAGCAGAAGGGAAATTCTTGCAGCCTTTTCAAGCATAAACTGATTAAAAAAAAAAAAAATTAATGTTCTTGGAAGCAAACTCAAGCTTCATATTTAAAAAAAAAAAAAAATTCTAAAAGATTTTATTCGGAATTTTTATACAATTTTCTCTGTGTGCTACGACATGAAAAGGTTGGGAAGCAGTACTTTAGACGACAACAATAGTGAATACTGACAATTCCTGCGAGAAGATAGCTAATGCTTTAAACCAGTTTTATGAAGTGGCTGCATCACTAATTAGCACCTCCTCCTAACCTTCTCGTTGTATCATCTCAGTTAGTTCACTATCTCGATAGCGAACTAAAGAAAAAAAAAAAAAAACGAGTAACTAAAAATGAACTTGAAATACGACTCGAAGGGTACTGGAACCATATCAAACATGTTATATTAAGGAGGATAGAGATAGTTAAACTGCCAACTTTAATAATGAGAGTTACGCGATTTTAGAGGAAGTTTCAGTGGATTAGACAGGGCAATTTTATTATGATACTATTACCAAGAAATCAGATGCAATAAATAGTTTTAATATCATATACTTGAAATTTAGATGATGTGGTGCACACTCGTCTTATGTACAAAATGGGAAAATATGTCGTCTACGACAAGTCACTGAAGTAGTTAGAATGGTTAAAGGAGAGAAGGCTGGCTGGTTGTTTGGGATTTACGGTCGAAGCAATTAAGGCTATGAGGCCAGTGTAAATTATGTAAATATGTTTGTAAATTGCGTGTGTTCTTCTTGCCTGTTTGCCTGTTTTGCGGAATGAAAACTTGCCACTTCGATATAAGACCTACTAACTCACCTTCAGTTGAGAAATCCTCATAAAGGTTCCTCGCGTCCTTTATACGCGACGGAATTCAAACCCATGCTCTTCGAGCTAAAGGGCATCGTCGATCCGACTGAACTACGAAGGCATTATCGATGTTATTAATTTTTCATAATTATACTGATAATGAAATTAAAAGTTTAATGTCTAACACAATGACACCAAAGTGGATAGACGGCAGTTTATAACAAGGACTTATTACTTCAGGCTGACTTAAAGAGAATACAGTAATGCCATATATTTAACGCTTCTCTGTTTTGTTTCGTATAGTGCTCATGCTTAGTAATTTCCGAAAGTAGCCATTACCTCAACATCGCTAACATCCAGTCATTCGGTTCGCTTCGTGCAGAATACATATATGGATCAAGGAGAAACCTCGAAAGAGTGTGGGTCATTCGAGATTCGCGGAAAGTTCAATAGCCTAAACTCGCATCTAAAATACAGTATAATTAGACTCATAGAAATTCACTCAATACAAGTTCATTACTGCTCTACTGTATGTATTTTCATCTTCTAATGGAATATCTTATAAAGATCCCGTTCAGCACTTTTTCTAACCTAAGCAAATATCGGGGTATTACTGTATTTCGTTGGACTGTGGAATGGCAATTAATTTAACCCCTTAAAATGTGAAGTCCTTCACTTAGATAGCAGAAAATTTAAGAGTAATTTACTATTGGAGTAAGGATAAACTGAGAATAGCAGCAGATGAAAAGAACTTAGAAACAGTATGAAATTTTCTAAAGAATGTAGTAAGAGCCTAGGATTACAAACGGGATTCTTTCGTTAATTTGCAGGAATTTTGCTAGTGAACGCAAAGATGCAATTATTCTCCTATACAAAACAATGATTACTCGTAATTTAGATTATTGTATGCTTGGATCCCTATCTTAGAACATAGATATACTGACGAAATATGGAGGAGAATGACCAGACCGATATCTAGAATGAGTTGTAAACATCGGGAGACATAAGGAGAATAAGTGGAGATTTGATTAAAATCTACAAAGCTGCTAAGGGATTGAACAATCTGAATTATGGGTTATATTTTTATATTGTGACGGGATTCACGTATACTCGGAATTCGCGTATTTTAAACGAATAAAGAATGTTGTTCTATGTGAGATTTACGAAAACCTTATTTAGTGGAAGAGTAACGTACAAGGAAGTTGGAGTGGTCTTCTACTCGTAGAATCTCGTTAAGACAAGAACAAGACCGAAATAAAATTATACAATTAACTCCTTAAAATTTAATCAATAAATAAACTTTTTGTAATGTGTTTCCCTCCCACGAAGAATCCTGGTAGGTAGATTGCTGACACCGCGAGTGAGGAGGTGATATTTGACGTGTTCATAACCGTTATATATTACTACAAAAATACTAAGAATTTTCCACGAAACTTTTCTGTAATTGCTTGGTAAACTTCAAGTATCTTTAAGATTTCTGCACCAAAACTTTGTCTTTTGACGAAAATTTATGTCTCTCAGCCCTAACTTATAAATGTTTAAGTTGATTATACAGTATACTGTTTGTTACTGATTATAATGAATTATATACTATTTTTTTTAGACGATTAAAGAGAGGAAAATGCATCGGTGTATTTTCCTCTCTTTAATTGTCGGTTGCAATGCATCGGTGCATTGCAGTGCATCGATGAATTGCAATGAAAGCTTTCCGTAGATAGGAAAGCTTTCATTGCCTCCGGTGATAAGTTCTGGCCTCCACAAGGTTAGTTGCTAGGGTAATAACATTATAATCAGAGTCGCCCCTGGGAATTTTGCTGCCTCTTCCCCCTTATTTTTCGTATAGTTTATGCCAATTTTGTCCACCAGTGCAAATACACGTCTTGCACCGTCGGCCCTGATTATAATAATATTAATAAAAATCAGCTATGGTCAAGATTAATTCTGAACTGCAGTTGGTTTATGGTTTACTCCAGGAAATACAGTGAGCTCTTATTAAGAACAGTTTTGTACATACAAGCTGCAACGCATGGGGTTTAGATATTAAGTAGATGGAGTGGGATTGGCAACTGGCTGTCTGATATAATCATATGGTTGGGGGGAGCAATATCTGGGAAAAGGAAAATTACCAGTGGGATTCCACAAGGCTCTGTACCAGAACTATTACTACTCGATCTTTATATCAATGATACCGTCACCCTATGATTATATCGGACACTGTGAAGCTGGGAATGATTGTTAAGTATGGTGCTGATGTGGTGACTATTCAAGATCTGAATAAGCTGGAAAAGTAGGCAGATGGACGGGGATACTAATGTGAAACTGCTAAGTGCAAGTCTTGAACTCTGGGATCTGTAGATGGGGGACGGCATACTTTACACGTGGAAATATAGTAGAGAAAAAGCAGGATCTTGTGGGTGATGGTGGTTTGAAATCTGAAATTCAAGGGGAATATTGAAAATGTCTGTAAAGACAACTTAGATGATTGCTGTTATATTAAGAACATTAATATTACAGCAGAGATTTACAAAAAAAAAAAAATTGTAATGATTCCGATGTACAGGACCTTGATCAGGCCACATGTAGACTACTGTGCTCCAATCTGGTCACTGGGATTTGAAGAGGATTTGAAGACGAAAATGATCTCAGGACTGTGAAGTATTAGCTATGAGGACATACTGAAGTTATGTTATCTGGAGAGTTTCGCAGAGAGAAGGCGAAGGGTGATGTGACTGAGAAGTTGAAGCAATCGAAAGGTAATTACATCATGGATACGAGAAATTTTTCAGATAGTGGAACAAAAGGAAGAAACATGAACTAGAGGCCATCTTTGGAAACTGCAAAAGAGAGTGGTGAATAAGATGAGCATTTTTTAAAGTGGAGTGTGACGGGTGAACGGAATGCATTATGAATGCTAGGAGTGAATAGGTTTAAGTTCAATATGACAGCTATATTTTAAGTAGGGGAGATTTTCCGTGATAAAGCTATGGAGTTTTGTATAAACTTCTCACTTCCTAGACGAGTGTTTGACTCCAGGAGAGAACTCCAACAAAAACATTTCAATAGCGTGTAAGGTTTAAGATTTTGCAGCCAGTATGAAGTGAACTCTTGAATCAAGTTTCTCACAAAAGAATGCAACACTTTCCATGAAATGCCGAAAATAGTAGTGATTCCACATTAGTTGCATAGCAGTAATGCACTCTACTATGCATCTTTTTTTGAGATGCATATATACACACACGCCTTTTTACTAAATTCGAGATTAAAGTGTCAATCCATGTAAAGCGGTTCACTCATAAATACATAGCGGACTAATTTATATTAAGTTTTATTTTTATCTCATCTGGAAAAGAAAAAAGACGAAAGGCTTATGGCAGCCTTGTTCACATACCTGTTAAAAAATAATAATAAAAAAAAGATTTAATTGCATGTTCTTTTGGTTATTCCATATATTAAGACTTTTGCTTGATAACCAATAAGAAGTTAGATGCTGCATATTTTGTTATCGATACACATCTGGGAGTGTGGGACACAGGTCAAACATCATCTGTAACAATATGTTTTCATTCAAACAACCCGCCCGTAGACATCGAACACTATCACAAGCTGAGGGCTCTACAGGATTTCAAAAACAGTACGGGAATGTATTATAAAAATTCATGCATAAAATACAATTTCAAATACACATGAGATTTTCAGATAATCTATACACTGCAGTTATATTTACTTAAATCTCACAATTCAGAGAACACAAAACAAAAAACAGACGGAAAGCTTACGCTACCACTTACTGTCAGTTCCGGATGTTTTGGATCCTTATGCGAGGCAGCACGCACGATCCCGGCCCGCCATTCCCACTCAGAGATCCTGGAGAATTTTAACTTTCCAAAGCCACAAACAGATAAAAACCTTTTACCCACGATTTCTTCTCTATGCTTAAATGCCATGACACAAATCAAGTATCCATGATGACGTTTTGTAAACACTTTCTCTTCCTGAACAGTGTGATTTAAAGCAAAACACAAACACGTCCCCGTATGCGCAATGATAACCACATACTATAGTAGAGTTGAAAGGTCGCCACGTAACACTTTTAAGCTTACGCAACCTTTTGCACTTTTCGTAGAAAAATAGTTCTGTATCACGTGATATATCTTACAGTAGTCATGACTACGGATGCTGTTTTGTTATGCTTGGCCAATAACATCGTGGCAGTTCTGTTTGAAATAATCCTGTATTGCTATGTTCCCGCCCACCATGTATTTTCTAAGGTGACGTCACATTCCAACATGGCGCTTTTTGCTTGGAATCGTAGCAGTATGTCTTACTGGCCATCTGAAGCAATGACAATGATATTGGAGTATAAGTAAAAGTTAAAATTATTAAACTGAGAATAATTAGCATTTTATCTTAATTTATTATCGAAAACGTATGAAAGGAATCTCAGCACCTGAATTCCACTTAGGAAAATGGTTTCTGCTATAATCTCACGACTTGTGATGTAAGATTTTTTTCCTTTGCTTTTTTTGTCTTTTGTTATTAAGAAGTTCATTAACATTTGCACATCTGAAACTATCACAGTTGAGTGCCATTATCATTATTGAATGAATCACTGCGCGTGAGTTGATTTCGAAATTTTTGATCTGGTATTATGTTATGCAAACCTTTAAAAATCCAGGTGAGCAGAGCATAGATAGAGAGAGGAGGGGGTTGGGGAGATTTTTATTTTAGCATGGTAATGGCTGTTCTACATCACTTTTTACTTGATATTTTAATATGATAATCAAAACTGTAATTCAAAATATCTGAGTACAGATTAAACACCACCTTAGTAATATTTCTTTATCTTTTCTGTTAATTATACTTGTAATTAATTAAACTGTGCATTTTCATGCCTGGTTTGTTTTTTGATACCAATTTTCAGGGAGTGTGAGTAGGAAAATGACTATTTGTTTCAATATGTATCAGGGTTTTTTTTTTTCTTTTTAAATGTGATAATGTAGAAGGAATATTGTGTGCATAAGGATGATGTCAGTTGTGACTCTTCTGGCCTGCTGCTTATAATTATCATAAGTGTTGTGTGGAAAGCTAAGTCTGAATATGAAAAGAAACTGGCTCTGCAAGTTAAAGGCAACCCAAAAGAATTCTATCGTTATGCTGCAAGTAAAAGAAAGAATGAATTTGAAAGAATAACAGTACTGAATGCAGATGGTATGCATGCGACTGATGCAGAAGTGATTGTTCAACTAATGAGCAGCCATTTTGCTAAAAGCTATCAACCTGGTATATGCAGCATTGAACTCGCTGCTGCCTCTTCACCATACAATGAAGCTCATATGGATGCGGAGGAAGTACTACAGTTGTTCCACAAACTGAATAAGAATTCTGCAATAGGACTGATGGGATATCAGCATAGATGCTAAAAGAGTGTTCAGCTGAACTGGCAATTCCCATGACCAGGTTATATAATTTGAGTCTCAGAACAGGAAAGATTTCACAGGAGTGGAAAGAATATATGGTAATCCCATTTCACAAGGGTGGTGCAAAGAACGATGTATCCGACTATCAACCAATCAGTATATCAGTAGTGGTGATGAAAATTTCAAAAAGATTGGTTAGGGCTTGCATTCAGAAATGGGTTGACAGAGAATCTCTACTTCGCAATGAACAGCATGGGTTTACTGAGGGAAAGTCATGTTTTAGCAACTTGCTCACATTCTATAATAATGTTGCCACTGAGTTAGACAAGGGGAATGGATACACCATGCTACTTTTGGATTTTGCTAAGGCTTTTGATAATACTGCATGGAATACTGTTGCATAAATTGGAGAATATGGGATTGGATTATAAACAGTCTGCATGGATAAGAGGATGGCTGACTGACAGATTTCAAAAAATTCTATAAGGGGAGGAGGGAAATCTCCAAGATTCAAGGTAACCAGTGATGTGCTGTCTTAAGGACCAGTCCTTGGTCCATTGTTATTCAATCTGTAACATTAATGACATACAGCTATTTGCTGATGATGCAAAGATAGGTAGGGTAATCAGGAGTGCTGCTGATATGCAGTACTTGCAGAATGATTTGAATAGGCTGGAATTGTGGGCATGTGATAATGGCTGTCATTTCAATGTTAATAAATGTAAAGTAATGTACTTTGGTGTGATTAGATATCCAATGCAGAAACCTACCAATTATAATGTGGGATTATGCTTGAAGAAACTGATGAAGCTAGGGATCTTGGAGTTTTAATTGACAGGAAGTTCAAGGGTCATATAGCAAAAATTGTAAATACAACTCAGAGAATATTGGCAATGATGAAATGAACCAAAAGATAAGGAAGTCATTTTTGCCTCTTTACAAGACCTCACTTAAAACTATTGTGTGCAGGTCTGGTTTCCATGATGATTGTGATAGTGGAGAGAATGCAAAGGAGTGCATCAAAAATAATATCAGGATTGTAGAATACAGGTTATGAAGACAGATTGAGAATTTGTAGGCTGCAGACACTAGCATATAGAAGAAAGAGAGGTGATATATTGAGACTTACAAATTTCTGAAAGGGTTGCACAGAATTTCAGTAGGTGAAATTTTTCATTTCCTGGAGGGTGGCGAAAGGACAGGGCTTCCATGAAGTTTGAGAATGAATTCTGCCAAAAAGGAGGTTAGGGCTGGAGCTAGATTTTTCTCTCGTAAAGTAGTGCGTGATCGGAATGGATTGCCGTTGGGTGTTGTGTGTGTGTGTGCACGCGCAAGTAGCATGAATGAATTCAAGATTGGGTATGACAGCTGGAGCGAATAGTATAGTTTCCCCCTGAGTTCCTGACTCCCTGGTAGTCTCTCTCTCTTAATAATAATAATAAAAAAAAATGGACCAACAAAAATGTTGCTTCATTTGCTCCATTTTCTGTACAATTTCATGTATAAGTTTAGTTTAATCCTTTATCCAAGTGTGAGCAAACAAAGTTTGCGCCTGAAAGTATCTTCAGGACTGGGGTAAGGTAGTGCAACACCAGGCAACTCGTTGCAAAGGTGGAGAAAGTCTCATCACTCCTATCTCAGTATCTCTCATAATGCAAAGCACATCTGCTTGCGGATATGTGTAATGCTATGCATTAAGGCAAGGGCCACTACCCATACTGGTTTCGACCTTTATTGAGGTCTCGTCAGTGGGAGCCAGGCCCAGTAGTGGAGATACAAAGGTAGAAGCAATGAGAGGTCATCCTAACCTATAGGAGTTGCCAAAGGGTGTGCAACATTATTATTAAATTACTCTGGATTCAGAGAAAGATGTTGAGAGTTTATTTTTCACTTGGTTAGACTATAATAAGTTTAGTTTAATCCTTTATCCAAGTGTGAGCAAACAAAGTTTGCGCCTGAAAGTATCTTCAGGACTGGGGTAAGGTAGTGCAACACCAGGCAACTTGTTGCAAAGGTGGAGAAAGCTCTCTCATCACTCTAAAATCAATTCGTTTGCTCACACTTGGATAAAGGATTAAACTAAACTTATTATAGTCTAACCAAGTGAAAAATAAACTCTCAACATCTTTCTCTGAATCTAGAATAATTTAATAATAAGGTTGCACACCCTTTGGCAACTCCTATAGGTGATGAGATCTCATTGCTTCTGCCTTTGTATCTCCACTACTGGGCCTGGCTCCCACTGACGAGACCTCAATAAAGGTTGAAACCAGTATGGGTAGTGGCCCTTGCCTTAATGCATAGCATTACACATATCTGCAAGGAGAAGTGCTTTGCATTATGCGAGATACTGAGATAGGAGTGATGAGAGCTTTCTCCACCTTTTGCAACGAGTTGCCTGGTGTTGCACTACCTTACCCCAGTCCTGAAGATACTTTCAGGCGCAAACTTTGTTTGCTCACACTTGGATAAAGGATTAAACTAAACTTATTATAGTCTAACCAAGTGAAAAATAAACTCTCAATTTCATGTATACAACATAGTGTGACATTTGCTTTGTAATGTAATTTATTATTCTAGTGGGAAGTCTACAAGCCTAATAGGCAATGATGTTTTCATTCACATCCAACATCTTATATGAGCACCACCTTGGGAGAACAACCTAAATTCATGTTGATACCAGGATGTATGTATTACTATTACCAAATGTGTTCAATGTCAGTTTTATGTTAGTAAGGATAATCTGGAAGAAAATCAATATTAAAGTCTGAAATTGAGAAACTTATGTTATAATAAAAAAAATAATATGGAGCTCAGCAGGTAAATATCATAAACTGACTAATATTCACACTGTGGCCAGATTGATATGTGTCCCTTGAAATTCACCACATGTGTAGGCCAGTCTGTGTATATTATTAAATTTCGCAATTTATATTCATTCCTAATTAATTTTTATTTATTTTTTTTTAAAAACTTTTTCCCATACATATTTATACACAAATGTATAACAATATTGACATGTTCTTCATTGCCAATTTATATAACCATTATACTAGCCATAACAGCTATCCGATTTTTGCTTAAGGTTATATAAATTCTCCACTTTTATAATCCATTGATTTAGAATATTTCATATAAGCGCCTCCGTAGTGCAATTGGAAGAACGACGTTGTGCCCTTCAATTGGAAAAGGCCTAAGTTCAAATCTCGTAATGATGGGACGAGTCTTTTTATGGACTTTTTCAATCAAAGGTGAGTTAGCTGATCTCATATGGAGGCAGTAGGGTTTTTTCCTCCCGGAAACTCTGGTTTTTCATCCCGCATACAGACAAATCGGCTCTTCAGAACACACGCAATTTATAAACAAAAAATACTAGCTGTGGTGGTGGTGGGCGGTAGATGGCGCTGATTTAGATGATTGGTAGTAGAGGTTCGGTGTAGTAGTGGAGATGGAGAGTTGTACAATGGGTGTCCTCCCGCGGTGAGTCTTCGGACTTCTTGGAGGTGTCACGAATAATAATAATAATAATATTTTCTACTCTACAGAGTAGAAAATATATGGAATATCTATCATCAGAGCACATTGTATGTTTCTTTTCCCTCCTTCACGCATCTGTCTTTTTTAAAAAGAATTATCCTTATATAAAGTAGTCTGGTTCAGAAAAAAAAACATAGCAAATTCCTGATGTTTTATACAACCCTCGACTAGCTTATTAACTTCAGTTAACTCTCCTATTAAATAAAGTTATCACATAACTGACAACTGGATTCTTTTAACTGTCACAACTTAATCCCTCTACACACTAACTTGATCTTCTCTGAATACCCTTGGATTTCTTGACATCCATTAAAAATCTTGATGCATAATCTGGGAGCCATAATCCAATATTAGTCAGACTAAAGACTTCTACAGGGTGTCTCAAAATTCACGCAAGGAGTAATTTTGATAGAAAACACAGGTTTTTAATTAAAAATTGTAATTTCTTATTGATTCATAAAGTATACAGTATAGGGTTACGCATGGAATAGCATATCGGGTAAATGGCCTCCACGGCTTTGCTGGCACATATGCACTCTTTTGTTGAAATTTTCCATGACTGTTTTGCATAAATGTGGCTGAATTTCGTTGATACAGTGCTCGATTTCCTCCTTCAAGGCGTGGGTGGTCGTGGACTTGTTGGCATAAACCTTAGACTTCAAAAAACCCCAAAGAAAAAAGTCCAACGGCGTTAAGTCACATGATCTGAGTGGCCAATTCTGATCACCAAAACGAGAAATTACACGACCAGGAAATGACTCATGCAGTAATTGAATTGTTTCTCGGGCTGTATGGCATGTGGCACCGTCTTGTTGAAACCACATGTTGTCCACATCCATATCTTGCAATTTAGGCACAAAAAACTGGATTATCATGTCGCGATAGCGAGCACCATTAACTGTTATTGCCTTACCAGCCCCATTTTCGAAGAAGAATGGACCGATGATGCCTCCAGCTCAAAATCCGCACCAAACAGTGACACGTTGCGGATGCATTTGTTTCTCAACAATCGCTCGTGGATTTTCTGAACCCCAAATGCGACAATTTTGTCGATTAACGAAGCCATCAAGATGAAAATGAGCCTCATCGCTGAAGATGATTTTGTTCGAAAAATAAGCATCCACTTGTTGTTGTTCCATAATCCATTCAACAAACTCTCTTTGCTGTGTGTGGTCAGTAGGCTTCAGTTCTTGAGTCAATTGAACTTTGTAAGCATAAAGATGCAAATCTTTCGTGAAAATACGCTGTAGAGAGCTTCTCGAAATGCCCAATTCAAGACCACGGTGCCGAATTGATGTTCCTGGACTCTCAGCAACACTCTGATGAACTGCTTCAATGTTTTCTGTTGAACGACTTGTTGGACGGCCAGAGTGTATAAGATCACTAATTGATCCAGTTTCCTTGAATTTTTTAATTCAACTTTTCACTGTTGATGAAGTTAAATCACTATTCCGACCATATTTTGTACGAAAATTGCGAACTGTAGCTGCCAAACCTTCATTATTTTTAAAATATTGCTCAACAATGAAAATGCGTTGTTCTTTCATGTAGCGCTCCATTTTTAATAACCCTGAACTGTCAGCTGTCATGCTGTCTTTTTTTTCTCGTTGGCAACACTTTACTGCACAAATGGCACTAAATTTAAATCTTGCATGAATTTTGGGACACCTTGTATAAAGGTATCATCACTTCCTTTCTTTTAATTAATTGCACAGTTTTACTACTTCACTGAACCAAAGTCTTTATCAACCAAAATAATCAAATCCTGGTATTCATCACATTTCCTAAGACCTATCTATTCAATTCATAAATCATCTTCTTCTTACCAAATTGTAGTTCCAGTTGTTCATATTTAAATTTTAAATGTCACATTCCTGTCCATTTTTTTTCTAATTTTTTAAGATCATATAAGAGCTTAGGTGATTTTAACAATTGACTACTCTGCTTAACTTTATCATCAGCAAATTCCTGATATGCACCCTCTAGGATATATTACAGAATATATTATTAATAATACTACATGAAAAGTTTACATCATTACTAACGTCTTATCAACAATTTTCCATCAAGATTCCATTATTATCAAATCTTACGTTTGTCTTCTTACTGTATTACTTCATTCTTCTTTGTATCAATTCACTTAAGAACGTGTTCTTGCATTGAATCTTTTTCCTGTCGTCCTGGCAATAAACACTTGTTTTGCTAACCTTTCCTTTCCAATTCTGTTAAGTGAGTGCTCACATACACTTGAATGCTAATCAAAAATAATCCTGAATGCTAACATTTTTAATGTTATTCTGCCACTGATGTTGTCTGTTCACTTCCCTATATACATATATATATATATTTCCCCCCCCCCCCTCAGAGCTCTCATAACTGTGATCTCCTTTCTTTGATCATATGTTTTATTTCTAATCCAACTCTCAGGTCCATAAGTTAATATTTATTCGAACACTTATCTTATATATAGCTAGTTTAGTGTTTTTGTGTCTAAATAGCTGAAATGTTTAACCTGTTTTATAGGTTTTTTGCTCAGGATGCAGTTGATGCTTTCAATGTTCCTGCCTATGTTCATAGTCTTTTTATTGCTGATTTTCATACCAAGTTTATTATAGTAATTATTCAATTAAGTTAGGGAGTCTTGCAAACTTGTATGAATTTAATTAAGAGTAGAACATCATCTGCTTAAAGAGCAGATTTGAATATCTCGAATTTTTATATCAGGCCTAATACCACTTTTCTTTCATATTGTAATCCATTTAAAAGATGAATAACAGTGGAGATAATGTGCACCCTATTCTCATACTTGTTTGGACTTGTACCTCCTTCATTTGACTGCTTACTGACATTTAAAATACAGACTGTGTATTGTTCAATATAATGTCTCATAAAATAACTGTAGCATTATGAACAGCTCTTCTCTTGGTATCTTACCATATGCATTTTGCAGATCTACAAAAATTCTTGTTTTGTTCTCATGATTTCTCTACTAAATATGTTAAAATGAAAATCTGATCACAACCTCTATTTGCCTGAATCCAGCTTGTTCTTCACATTTCCTTTCCACGGTTTTTCTTGCTTTCTCTCCTCAGTTATGCTTGCCTAAATCTCACCTGGAACATGCAGCAGGAAAATTACTCTACAATTCTCATGTTCCATTTTATTTCTTTTGCTATAGATTGGTAATCAATCATCTGGATTTCAGCCTTCTTTCCAGGCCCTTCTGAATTATGCAGTGTAGCCACGTGAAAACTTTTTTACCTCCATGTTTGTTATTTGAACATTACTAGAAATGTTATCAACTCCAACATTTTCACATTTCAGGTTTATAATGGCTTTTCACTTCTCTATTTTTTTTCCCCAGAACTGTCATAATTGTGATCTCCATTCTTTGATCATATGTTTTATTTCTAACCCAACTCCAGATCCATGTTAAACATAAAATCCATAAAGATTGTTAAATGAAAATAAGAAGTGATAGACACTTTGTATTTTCATTTAGCAATCTTTCAAAGTAATTACACCAGATATCTAGAATATCTTCAATTTTCATGTCACCTTTATCATCTTTGATTTCTTTTTGTTACTTTTTTATTCCTTTTTTACTTTTCACTTTTTCAGAATTCTCTTTACGACAGATAGTTGAGAAATCATGGGAATATAACAAAGATCTGTATTTAAGTTTTGTAGATCTGGAAAAGGCATATGACAAGGTGCCAAGAGAGAAACTATTTGAAATGCTACAGTTATGTGGTGTTAATGGGGCATTATATCAAGCAATACTTAATCTTTATTTGAGTTGTAAGTCAGCAGTTAGAATAGAAGGAAGTACAGGAAACTGGTTTAATGTTAAATCTGGTGTCAGACAAGGATGTACATTATCCCCTCTGTTATTCATTATTTATATGGATCACATCATGAAGGAAAGTGGTATTAAACCTGATATCAAAATTGGAGATGTTAATGTCAGCTCTTTGCTTTATGCAGACGATGTTATACTTCTAAATAAATCTGCTAAAAGTCTGCAAGATTCCCTTACTAAATTGAATAACTGTTGTAACAGATATGGTATGAAGGTCAGCATTAAAAAGACAAGGACAATGAAAATAGGCAGAAACATTGAAAATATCAGCTGCATTGTGAATGGAGAACCTATAGAACAAGTAAACATTTAAGTTACTTAGGCACGATTTTTAGTGAAGATGGTAAATTAAATATGGAAATAGATAACAGAATCAACAAAGCTGGTATGGTAGGAAGTCAATTGAATAAATTCATATGGAATAAAAGAGAAATTAGTCAGAACACTAAATTAGCTGTACACAAGACAGTGTTCAAACCAGTTTTAACTGATGGATCTGAGAGCTGGTTTAGAAGTAAAACACTTGACCAAAGACTAGAGACCGCAGATATGAGAGTCCTGAGAAAGATTAGAGTCGTGAACAGATGGCATCAATGGCAATATCATGTAAAAAACATGGATATTAGGAAAGAACTTGACATTGTCAGCATCCAGGAATGCGTTAGCAGAGGTAATCCCAGGTGGTATGTTCACTTGAGCAGAACTGGATAGGAAAGATTAGCAAAACAAGTGTTCTCTGCCAAGTTGGCAGGGAAAAGACCTAGAGGAAGACCAAGATATAGGTGGATTGATACAGTAGAAATATAAGATCTGATAATGTTGGAGTCTTGACAGGTAACAGATTGATTTGGAAGAAAATTGTAGATACGAAATTAGTAATGATGTAAGTTTTCATGTAGATGTAAGCTATCATATCCTGTACACCCCTTGAGGGTATATATATATATCAGGAATATGATAATGATGATTCTCCTTTTACAATACTCTTTCCTCTCTTTCTAAGCTTTTTCAATAGCTTCCAGAACATTTTATCATTTTCCTGATATTTATCTTATGTGTTCTTACCAAATTCTTCCCATAACTTTTGTTAGCTTCTTTTACTCATTGCTTCATTACATTTCTCAGTCTTCTCTCAGATCACATGCTCACTTAGTTGCTAAAAACTTTTGATATGTTTTCTTCTCTTCCATGACTGCCTCCAACTTTCTGAGTTTGCTACAGAGTACTGATCTTTTAATTTTTTTCTGTCCATGCAGGCAACTTCAATACGTCCTTCCCTGGCTGAATCAATGTAGTTTTTCACTTAGGTTGTCTGCAAGGTTTGATTCTTGTTTTCATACTCATGCATTTTTTCTTGAATGATATTTGTATATTTGAGTCTACAAATTCACCTCTGTAAGCTGCTCATTTTGGATTCTTATTAAACAGTGTGATATTTAATTTTATTCTGCTCAAAACTAAATGGTAGTTACTTCCTATTTCAGATCCCCTATTTGCTCTTGTCTCTCTTTAATAACAATAACATTGTCAGTGAAATTTTCCTTATTTCTTGTTTTCTCTCTGTGAATTTGTACACATGTTCGTGTTGGAACATATTAGTGATGACTAATCCATGTTCTGAGAGAAATTCATCAGGAACTTACCATTATAATCAGTTTTGCTCTTTTCTCCTGATTTTCCTCAAATATTTCCATATCTTGTTTTCTGTTGTGCTTTTGAAATCTTCAATAAGAACCAACTTTTTCTTTATATCATCTGCCCCTCTCTGATAATTCAAATAATTCATCCACTTCTTTCTTAGTAGAACCATTGGCACAATAAGACTCATTGTCCCATTCTCTGTTCAATGTTTATCCACATCACTCAACTTGATACTGCCTGCCATTAGAAAACTATTCTCTTGTTTAGTGTTGAATCCTATAGCTTCTCCTTTCTTTCCATAATTGTTATTCAGAAGAATCTTGCTTATTTTTGTCTTTGTATCAGTAACACTATTTACATTGATATGGTCCTTCTGTAATTCTTCTTCTAATGCAACTTCTTTTTTATTGATGTCTTATATACTGATGGCACCAATCTTGAATTCTTGAGTATTGGTGATTTGGAGTTTGTTCTGGTAGCTGATTTTTCATTGTTTGTCCTGATTCTTTGTCACATGCTAATTTTACAATTAATTTTTACAAAAAGAAGGCCCCCCTGCTAATTTTGTCACATGTGTGACAAAATTAGCAGGGGCCTTCTTTAACCAGGCAGTGAATTAGATGGCATGAAGTTAACTCTTATTTCTTTAAGCCACTACAGAATGCAGTTTGTTTTGCTGAATCTCTAATTGTTAACTCATCCTCATTTGCTTAGTATTGAGGTAGATGCCTACTGATAGGGATACGTGGTTTGACCCCCTTAACTTAAGACCAAATTGTGTTGTGCATTATGAAATATGATATAAAGTCATCTGCCTTCAAACCTCTGTTTGCTGATGCTTGGGTAAAAGATAAAAAATATATATCATTTCTTTTCAAGATAATTTCCATGCCAAGCATGCTTATAAGTTTTCATTAAGATTTCAATTTCTTAAAACTCCTTAATTATTATTGTTGACTTTCACTATAACAGACTAATGTAAACTCTATTGAAATCACATGGATACAGTGCTCTGCTAAAAGAAATTCACTATAACAAACTCTTCCTGTCATTCTTATGGTTTTTTTTTGTTGTGAGAGTAATCTGTCTTTTGAAATGTTCTTGATTTGTTTTTCATATTTTGAAACAAAGAAAATATTGTCGCAACCATGTGTGATGGTTTCAATTCTTCAGGTTCTCTGTGATTAAATGAGTCATGGGAAAGTGATGTAACCATGCTAAGCAGCCAAAGATTTATTATTATTATTATTATTATTATTAAACAAGACCTCATGGAGTCAAAGACTCATCTAGGAGGTCCTTTTATCTCACACACATCTCATCATACCGGGTCTTAAACACATTCAAACTCCTTGCAGACACCACACTCTCAGGCAAGGCATTCCAATCATTCACAACTCTGCACGAAAAAAACCTGCCTCTCACTCCCCTACTCACACCCTCTTTATACAGTTTCCAGGGATGACCTCTGGTTCTCCCCTGATCTCCCACTATTCGCTGTAGAACTTCTCCACCATTGATCCTATAGCAACCCCTTACCAACTTGTAGGTCTCTATCATATCTCCCCTCTTCCTTCTCTCCACTAGTCTCTGCAAATTACATCTTTTCAATCTTTCCTCATACTCGACATTCCAGAGGTCAGAAACTACCTTAGTCAGTCGCCTTTGGACCCTTTCCAACATCTCCTCATCCTTCTGAAAACCAGGTGACCAAATCTGGGCACAATAGTCCATGTGTGGCCTAATCAAAGCCTTATACAATGGAACAAGAATCTCCCTACTTCTACACGTCAGTGTCCTCCTCATCATTCCCAGAAGTCTTTGTGTTGTCTTCACAATTTTGGCGATGTGACCCCTAAATTTTAGATCTTTATCCACTATCACTCCCAGATCTCTTATTTCCTCTACTTCCAACAATATATTCTTACCAAGCATAAATTCTGCATCCCATCTTTGTTTTCCAAATTTTAAAACCTTACATTTTGCAACATTGAACTCACACCCCCATTTGCTTGCCCAATCACTCAATTTATTCAAGTCTTCTTGCAAGGCCACAACATCTTCACTACTCTTTATGGTTCTTCCCAACTTTGCATCATCTGCAAACAACTGAATATCTCCATCCAAATCTTCGCCAATATCATTAATATACAAGTTAAATAGTAATGGCCCTAAAACAGATCCCTGAGGCACTCCACTAGTGACTTTCCTTTTCCTGGATATTGCACCCCCATACACAACTTGTTGATTCATCTAGTAGGCTTTCCCATTGGGGGATCACTCATAGTGATCAATAATTATGAGTCAGTAATGCAGTTGGAAATTCTAAAATTACTGAGTGTAATCTGGAAGAAAAGGAAAAGAGTAGAATATATAACTAACAGGTACTTACTGTACTCATTCATTGAATCAGCATTCACTGGATTAGCAAAATCAAGACTGTATCAGCTGAACAACTCAGTGCTTACCTTTGCCAAAGAAGTTGCTCAGATCAGGATCAAGATAGTAAGAAATTTAAGTAATAAATGCAGAAATCGGATATGTCCATATACAAGTAGTAAAATAGTGTATATATTAGAAAAATACTGTGGATCAGAGATCACTTGGTTACATCATATGTGAAACTGGACAAGAAATTATATTCTTGTTTTAAATCTTAGTGATTTAAAACAACTAAGTATAAGCAAACAAGGTTTGCACATGAAGTATCTTCACAACTAGTCTACTTGTATATAGGGAATGTTGACTTCACATCAATTATACCTCAGTATCCCATAGTGACTAGACATCATTTTACTATTTGTATACTGAAAATATGACTTTTGCATTGATTTAACATCTGACTTAAATCAGATCATTTTTAGTCACAAGACAAAAGAATATAAAAGTATATGCTGCAGTATTAATCCAATCTGTCTTTCTGAGTCTAGCTCCTGCTGATGAGACCTCAAAAAAGATCAAACTGGTCTGGGTAGTGAACTACTCTCATAATGCATAGCAATATACATGTCTGTAAGGAAGTGTGTTTTGCATTATATAATACTGAAACAATTGATGTCAACAGCCTCTATGGATGAGTAGACTAATCGTGAAGGTACTTTACAAGCATGCTTTGTTTATTTATACTTGGGTAAAGGATTAAAACATAGATATACTTTCTTGTCCAGTTTAATAATGCTATCATACAGTTGGCATAGCATAGCTGGAGTATCATCAGCGCCAGCTACTGTATCCAAAGAAATTTCTTAGTCACACAGAATATGCTTACATCATTTGTCATGGTCGTAAGAGAATGGCACTCTTTCAGAAGAAATTCTGAAAAATAAATTTCTTTTTTAAGTTACTGTAAACACCTCTTAGGTTCATATGTTAAATCTGTGCATGTATAACAATTCTGCTCATGCAAAATTTTTTTTTTTTTTTTAAATAAAATTCAGGATTTATACTGAAAGTTGTAACAGTTTTGCATCTGTCTTAGATCATTTTTAGTCACAAGACAAAAGAATATAAAATTATATGCTGTGGTATTAATCCAATCTGTAGGGTGTCTCTGCTGGAGACCGATTAAGAGTTTCATAGGTCTTAGACATTAAGGCTTGTAAGTTGATTATTATTTGTGTGCCTTCAATCTGTTATGACCTGAAATTGAATCTGGTCACAATGTGAGAGATATTTACAAGGGATTTATAAACTAAATGCATGAATTAGCTAGTCTTATATGAAAAGTCATGATGTTTCTTTTCCCCCAATGCAAGCAAACTGGCCCACATACAGATATGCTATACAGTATTTACCATTGTCATTTAGCTTCTCAAGTGCTCATAGTTAACATGCACTGAAATAAATTAGGAAGGTAAAAAATAAGAGGAAAAAATATATGCTAAGTTGGAGCCCTCCCTTTTGCATTAAGATCAGCCTGTATTCTCTGTGACATTGATTCAACTAAGTGTCTGAAACATTCTTCTGGGATGTTTATGCTTGCTGTCACCACCCAGTTGTATCAGATTGGATGGTGGCACATTGCTGCTGCTGTGAACTGTTCATTCCACCTCATCCCATGCTCTATTGGTTTGAGGTCTGGGCTGGCCACTGAAGTAAAAGAAATCCGTGTGTAGAGGCTTAAGTGCTGTGAGGACATCATGTTGGAGGCTTAATGGATTTTTTACAACACTCAAAAAGAATTAAAATAGAATTTAATACTTCCTATATTTCGTCCTAGTCACTAGGACATCTACAGGGATTACAAAAATACTTAATGTAACATGCACACACAAATCTTACAATACTAAGCCCAACCACGTGGGTGACACTAAAGTCCTATCTAGGTGGAGCGCCCTCTAAGGGTGGTAGTAGGTGGCCTGGAATGTAAGGTGGGACCTCTGGTGATGAGTGTTTCCCAAATCTTCGGAAGCTTAATGCAACCATATTTATTACGATTTGGTTGGTTTCTGAGAGCTGCTGCTTCTAAGAAAAGTCTCTCTTTCTTGAATTTGCTGTAGTGGAGCATGGTGGTTTTCTTCCATGATACTCTGTGGGTGGTGTCCAAAACATGGTCAGCCAAGCCTGAATGGCCATAGTTGTGTTTACAGATGTAAGACTTGTGTTCCTCCAGGCAGATGGATGCTGATCTGCCTGTCTGTCCAAAGTACGCCAGCTTACAGGAACAGGGTACTTTGTAAACTCCAGGCAGCGAGAGAGGAGGGAGCTGATCTTTCGTAGAATGGATAAGGGTAGCAAGTTTGCAGTAGGGCTTATGTGCTGTGTGTATGCTATTGTGAAAAAATAGCCAAGATACTAAAAAAGTACAACATACACATAGCATATAAGCCCTACTGCAAACTTGCTAACCTTATCCGTTCTATGAAAGATCAGCTCCCTCCTCTCTCGCTGCCTGGAGTTTACAAAGTACCCTGTTTTCCTGTAAGCTGGCGTACTTTGGACAGACAGGCAGATCAGCATCCATCTGCCTGGAGGAACACAAGTCTTACATCTGTAAACACAACTATGGCCATTCAGGCTTGGCTGACCATGTTTTGGACACCACCCACAGAGTATCATGGAAGAAAACCACCATGCTCCACCACAGCAAATTCAAGAAAGAGAGGCTTTTCTTTGAAGCAGCAGCAGCTCTCAGAAACCATCCAAATCTTAATAAATATGGTTGCGTTAAGCTTCCAAAGATTTGGGAAACACTCATCACCAGAGGTCCCACCTTACATTCCAGGCCACCTACTACCGCCCTTAGAGGGCGCTCCACCTAGATAGGACTTTAGTGTCACCCATGTGGTTGGGCTTAGTATTATAAGATTTGTGTGTGCATGTTACATTAATTACATGTAATACTTCCTATATTAATTACATTAATATAGGAAGTATTAAATTCTATTTTAATTCTTTTTGAGTGTTTAAAAAATCCATTAAGCCTCCAACATGAAGTAAAAGAAACGATGTCATGTTTTTTTCCAAGCCACTTCAACATGCTACACACTTTGTAGTATGGTACATTATCTTGCTAGAAGTATCCATTTGACAATTGATAAATTGCAGTCATGAATCTGTGAACATGATCAGCAGTGATGTTAAGATAGGCTGTGGCATTCAGGCAGTGTTCAGTTAGTATCAGCGGACCTAATGCATGCCAGAAACATTCCTCACACCATTTCTACTACCAGCCTGAGCGGTTGCTGCTTGGCAGGAAGTGTCCATGTCCTTATGTTGTTGCTGCCATATTCTAGTTCTGCCATCAGTATTATGAGACAGTATAAACTGAAACTCATCAGTCCAGGTGACATTTTTTGCATCCATCAACTGTCCAGTGATGGTGACCACTGAAGCTGCATCTTCCTTTTCTTAGCTGATAGCATTGGGACCCAGGATGGTCGTCTGCTCCAGTACTCCATATATGACAACATGCAACAAACTGTTCACTCCAAGATGTTGTTCTAAACACCATTATTGTATTGAGCTGCGATTTAACGGGTTGTGGCCCTCCTGTCATGTCTCACAATTCTTGCCATTCTTCTCTGATCTTCAGTGAGCTGTTTCAGTCCACAGGATTGCCAACATTGCATGTTGGCTTGAAGTTGTCTGATTACTACACTGCTCCTGGTATATTCTACATACTTGTTGTGTATGCTTAAAGTCACTTAAGTCACATCTTCCTGATTTATATAGCAAACTGCATCTGCATGATTCATTGTCTTTACGAACAGTCTAATTTCCTAAATGAGGAGGCATTCCTAATAAAGTGGCCACTCAGTGATAATAAAAGAAATCAGAGTAGAGTTAGTTAGTTACCTCAATTTATTATTATTATTATCAACACCTGACCTCCATGGAGTCAGACGTGAGAGGTACTCACTATTGCATACAATGCTCATCCAACCGCGTCTTAAACTGATTCAATGTGTCCACATCCACAACACACTCAGGCAATGCATTCCACTCACCAACCACCCTCCATGCAAAGAACCTGCTTCTCACTCCTTTGCTCACACCCTCCTTATACAGTTTCCAGCAGTGGCCTCTTGTTCTACTTCCAACTCCAATTCTATGAAAAATCTCTTCCATGTCTGCCTGATAACAACCCCTGAATATAAGAAAGATTCTGGTAATTGGACCACATGTTTATTAAGATAAATAACAATAAAAAACTCTTGGTGTTTTTTTATTGTTATTTAACTTCATAAACATGTGGTCCAATTACCAGAATAGTTTTTTTTTTTATTGTTATCTTAATAAACATGGGTTCCAATACCGGAATCTTTCTTATGAACTGCTAAACCACAGAAATTTACACCTGCAACCCCTGACCGATTTATATATCTCAATCATATCCCCCCCCCCCCCCTTTTCTCCTATTCACGAGGCTCTGCTACTTACATTCCCTCAATCTGTCCTCGTACTCCACATTTCAAAGACCACTGACTACCTATGTGAAACTTCTCAAGATTTACTTATTTATTAATTTCATTGGTTTTCAAATATTGTGCAGATTCTAAAAAAAAAAGTCAAGTTTGCATTTGCTGTTGTGAAGCATTGTAGTTTTGTTCCATTTAATTCAAATGAGGAAAAAAAAACCAACTGAAAAAAAATTACTATACAAAATGTCTAAGGCATGGTCAGCTAGACCTGACTGATCATAATTGTGGTTGCTGATATATTTATTGTTTTTCAAGACTAATGCTAGCAGCTTTTAATACTGCAGTTCTCAAACCTTCTATGTTACTAAGATACTTTGATGGGCTCTAAATTTGGCCATACTCTTAGGCACGTAATTATTATTATGTAACACCTCTTGGGAGTCCAAAGACTCATCGCAACTCTCTGTCTCCACTAAATGCAACTACCTTCATCATCTATACCACATATGGGAAACCTGCGGGCCAGATCCGCCCCTCTACTTCTTTTGATCTGGCCCTAATCTTTTCAGCGAAGTTTGTCTGATTCATGGTGGGAGAAAACATGGTGTGTTCTACTAACTCACATTAAGCTGACGTCATATGACTTGCGCAAAGCACACTATGTTTTCTCCAACCAAGGTCTCTTTCTCACTTTGACTAGTGGCGTGTGTGAACGTGTTCAGTTCGGTAATTGTGTTGGTGTTGTGCTTTGTTCAGTGCCTGCATTGATGTTATGTTCTGTTCGGTGCCTGCATTGATGTTGTGTTCTGTTCAGTGCCTGCGGTGTAGAAGACAGTTTTGTTTGTCAGTTCTGAATATCGCTTATAAATTTGGGACAATGTCAGGGGTTATTGCAAAAAAAAGAAAATTAGATGCAGAGAATCGTCAATTTCAAAACAACTGGATGGAGGATTATTATTTTATTCTGAATAAAGGTTTGCTGTGCAACGAATCTATCCGTCAACAAAGAATACAACTTGCAGTGACACTTTACTTTGAGACATGCGGATCACTGAAAAATTGGACAACTATGAAAAGATGAAATACAGAAGTTGAAGAAGAACTTGGATACCCAGCAGCAAATATTCGACAAGCAAAGAATGCAGCACCACAGCATTGTCAAAGCCAGCTTTGTGGTAAGCGAAAAAATCGCTAAGCATTCTAAGTTATTTGGTGAAGGAGAATTTATCAAAGAATGTCTGCTGGATGTTGCAAGTATAATATGTCCTGAAAAGAAAAAAGACTACGAGAATATTCGTTTGTCGAGATGTACCTGTTGTCTGATGGATAGAAATTATGGCTGATGATATCAAAAAATGTTTAAAAGAGAAGATTACTAGATTGGATGCATTTTCAATTGCTTTGAATGACAGCACTGATGCCTCCGATACAGCACAACTGGCAATATTTATTCGAGGAGTTGATGCAGATTTCAGCATCACATTAGAATTATTGGCGCTTCGGCCGTTAAAAGGAATAACTACCGGTAAAGATATATTTGAAACAGTCAACACAGTCTTCGAGAGAGAGATTTGGACTTAAATGGAGTTCGCTATCTGGCATACGTACTGATGAGGCCCCTGCAATGGTTGGTGGACAGAAGGGATTTATTGGAATAGTTCATGAAAGAGCAATAGAACTACAGATCCATCCAGAAAATTTAACAAATTTTCACTGCATTATCCACCAACAAAATCTGTGCAAAATCGATTAAATTTACAAATGTTGTGGAAGTTGTAGTAGCCAGTATTAACTTTATTAAGTCACATGCACTTAATCACTGCCAATTTAAGGAGCATTTGGCAGACCTATTTTCGGATTATGAAGATGTGTCTTATTATTGTGAAGTGAGATGGTTGAGTAAAGATAAAATGTTAAAACGATTTTATGACCTGAGACAAGACATTGCAATTTTATGGATTTAAAAGGAAACACAATTAACTAAGTAAAAGATAACGAGTGGGTGTATGTTTTAGCATTCCTTGTAGATGTCACTGGATACCTAAACGAACTGAATCTTAAATTGCAAAAACAAGGACAATTGGTTCATGAACTGCATGGACATGTCAAAACTTTTTGTAATAAACTAAGATTATTGGAAAGTCAGATAAGAGCTAAAAATTGTTGTCATTTTCCTACTCTAGCAACTCATAAAAATATCCCTTATAATTGTTATGGAGATGAACTGAAGGCACTAATAGAGCAATTTGATACAAGGTTTGCCGACTTCAAAAACAAAGACTCCAAATTTGCTATATTTGCTCATCCGATGGATGCTGATGTAAATAATGTGCCAGAAAATTTACAGATGGAACTTATTGAGCTTCAGGCGGATTTAGTGCTAAAATCACAATTTAACAACATTGCTCTGACGATTTTTATAAATTTTATTTGGTGGAAGAAAAATATACAAATTTACGTGCCTTTTCAAGAAAAATCGTTTGACTTTTCGGCAGCACATATATGTGTGAACAGTTTTTTTTGATGATGAAATACAATAAATCAAAAATTCGGACAAGAGTAACGGACGAAAACCTCGAAAATTCTATGCGATTATCCTTAAGTAGTATTAACGTCAATATTGATAGTCTCGTAGTTGAAGTACAAGGTCAATCTCGCATTAAATTGTTATGTCGTTCATTATATTATAAAATTTATGTAGAACTTTATACCAAAGCATTATGTTATAAATAAATGAAATATGAAGTAGCAACTTGTTTTAATTCATTTAATATTAATTTATTTTATTTAATAATTTGGTCTTGTCCTTGACTCGGAGACAGAATGATAATTTGGCCCCCAAACTACGAAAGGTTGCCCATGCCTGGTCTACACCAATGCCATCTACCGTTGACCACCACCACTAGTATTTTCACAGACAATCACAAATATCCATGGTGGGATTTGAACCCACAGCCTTTTGGCTGGAGAGCTGATACGCTAATCACTAGACTCATTTGCTCCTCCAGTTTGATCATCATACAGTAGGTTGCAATAACAAGGATCTTTTATATAACTGGAACGGAGAGAGGAAGGAGCTTGTCTTTAGAGGAGCAGATAAGTACTGATAGCTTCAAGTAGGATTCGAAAGCAGTTCAGAGAATATATTTCTTTTAAGTTATAGCTATTTTTTATGAAGTTCTTTGGATATAGAGAATAGTAGGAGCATTATTGCAATTTCTGTGTTGAGAGAGAGAGAGAGAGAGAGAGATGCCGATTATCAGGATTGCCAGAATTCTGGTAACTTTTTTGACATCGCAGCCACACATTAATCATTGTGTGAGGAATAAAGGAACTTTTTTTTTTTTTTTTATCATACTCTATTGCTTGAAGGGGAAGTGATAGGAAGGTTTGTGAATATGTTTACCTATATATAGGTTTTCTGTAAACTGAGAAAGAAAAAAAAAACGGTACCATTAAGGATCCTTTCCTTCATGCTTACATGGTGATCAGAATACATCATGCAAATTATGGAAACAACTACTGTGTTAGAGTAAAACTTTAGTTTAATATAAATTAAATAAACACTCGACATTTCGACCTTCATATTAAGGTCATCATCTGGAGTACTTCATTTGAAATTGAAAATCAGAACTCGCTCCCATTTCTGGATACACTAGTCACATGTCTTCCCTTAGGTTGTCTATCCTTCACTGTTTACCACAATTATTATTATTATTATTATTATTACGGGCAACTCCAGGGAGTCATTAGACTCATCGAGGGAGGCCCCAAATCATTTTCATCACAACTATTCGACATTCATACAGTATCTATCATACCTCGCCTTAAACTCATTCACTGTCACAGCATCCACCACAGACTCAGGGAGCGCATTCCACTCATTCACTACTCTAAAAGTAAAGAACCCAGCTCTAACACCTTTACTAACCACACTTTTGCCCAGTTTCCATGGATGTCCCCTAGTCCTCCCACAACCAGCCCTGTTCTCAAAAATATCTTCTGAATTAATTTTATAGAAACCCTTCAGTAATTTGAATGTCTCAATCATATCTCCCCTCCTCCGCCTATCAACCACAAGCCTACACATACCGGCCAATATATACATGCTAACTCATATCACCACCCTTCGCAAAAATTTGGAGTCTTTAACACCCTCAAAAACAGACCAATAACAATTTGTTCTAATGAACAAGCTCTTAAACAAGAATTAAAAATTATTAGCAATACATTTATAAGTAATGGCTATAGTAAAAATACTATTAATAAAGTTCTTCATAAAACTTTATCAAAAAGTAATATAGATTACAGTAAAACCATAGCTATCCCATACATTAAAGGAGTATCAGAAAAAATTATTAGAATCCTACACCATTACCATCTTAATGCCACTTTTAAACCACCTTTAAAATTAAAAAACATTCAACTCCTCTAAGGATCCTCTCTCCCCCTATTGGCACATCCTGGAGTTCATTGCATCTATAACTTTATATTGGGGAAACTGGATGTACAATCCCTTTTGTAAAAAAAAAAAAAAAAAAAGAGGACAATGATACATTAAATTTAACAATTTTGGTGAAGCAGGCCTCTCAGATCACACTCTTAACACCCTACACCAGATTGGAAAAGTACTTGCTCATTACATCATACAAAAACCTGGTATGAACAGAAATTTAAAGAAGCCTGTGAAATTTTGATTAACCACCCCAATCTTAACAATAATCATGGCATAAAAATCTCAAGAATTTGGATGGCACACATTCAGCCCACTTAGTTTCCAGCAAACCCTAACTTTAGGACTCAAAGCTAATTTTCTGCTTTTATTGGGCACTATCCATACCAGTTGGTTGTAACTTAAATGTATACTTATATATAAATAATTTTTTATTTTATTTTTATTTATTAATTTTTGTAAACATGTTGCTCTCCAACTTAATTTAATTTCATAAGCTAATAGGTAATAATAATAATAATAGGATTCTAGCTTTGCTATAGTATGGTTGTTTTTTTTTTCACCAGAGATCAGGCCAATAGTTATAACAGTTGGTTAGCAATTTTAGCATGCCATGTAGATTGTAGTGCAGCTTGTTTCTTTGTATATATGTGTATACTTCAGATGGATGACCTTAATGTGAAGATTGAAATGTCGAGTGTTTATTTTGGTTTATATTAAATTAAATTCTTGTTGAGAGGCTTATACGCTGGTTAGACATAATAACTAATATTTAAGGAATTGACAGCGTATACTGGAAATATAGATTAAATAAACTTTAATATACACTTTCCGATATTTCGGCGAACGTCACGTTGCCATCTTCTTGGGAACTTACTAAAAAGACACGTGCACACAAGTACTAATACAACAAATGAGACTGAGGCTAGGACGCTAGCGTTTTCCTAAAGTCCTGATGGTGCCCCCTGGCGGGCTATATTGGTAGTTCTTGGCCTTTGGGCTGAAGTTCTTTTGATAAAAGTTTTCCAAATTTGGGGCAGTTTCATGCATCCAAATTTGTTGAGGTTTGGCATGTTCCTAAAGGCCGAGGCTGATTCCATGAATAGTCTTTCATACTTGAACTTGCTGCGGTGTATTACTGTGGCTTTCTTCCATCTTATTCTGTGGCGAGTATCCAGAGCGTGGTCTGCAAGCCCAGAGTGGCTGTACTGGTGAAATCGGATGTAATCCTTGTGTTCTGAGATTCTGATATTTGCTGTCCTGCCTGTTTGGCCAAAGTAGGACAGTTTACAGCTGCAAGGGACCTGGTATACACCAGGTAGGTCTAGGGGAAGTGGTTGGTCTTTGGTGGAGCAGATAAGGGATGCCAGTTTTCTATGTGGTCTGTAACAAGTGGTCAAGTCATGTTTTTTTAAGATTTTATTGATTTTTTCTGAGGTGCCTCTGATGTAGGGAATAGTGATGGATTTAGAGTAATCTTTTTTGTGAAGGGGAGGGGGTGGTGGGTTGCGGATAACTGGGTTAAGTATTTTTTGGATTTTTTGGAGGGGGTAGCCGTTGGCTGAGAAAGTGTCACGGATGTGATTTAGTTCAGTGGTTAGGGCTTGATCATTAGAACAGATTATTTTTGCCCTGTTGAATAATGTTTTAATAACTCCATATTGTTGTGAGGGGGGGGTGGGATTGTTGGTGAATGTATCTGCCTGTATGGGTGGGTTTTCTATAAACTGAGAAAACCAAGGTTCCATCAGGTTGGCGGGTGACTAGTGTGTCTAGGAAGGGGAGGTTATTGTTTTCCTCTTTTTCCAGGGTGAATTTGATTCTAGGGTGTTGGTTGTTCAAGTGTGTTAGGAAGGAGAGGAGTGAATCCGGGCCATGTGGCCAAATAGCGAAAACATCATCAACATAGCGAAGCCATATGGTAGGTTTTTGTGGGGCTGAGTTTAAGGCTTTCTCTTCAAACATCTCCATGAAAAAGTTGGCCAAGGGTGGGGAAAGTGGTGAACCCATGGCTGTCCCCTCTATCTGTTTGTAGAATTTTTCCTGCCAAACGAAATAGCCTGAGTTCATTAAACTGAAATAGGGCTGAGATATCGGGAGGAAATTTAGCTTGGATTAGCTCTAAGGTTTCTTTGAGAGGGACATTCGTGAATAGGGAGGAGACATCAAAACTGACCATTATGTCATTGTGTTGGAGTGTAAGGTTTTCTATACTGGCTTTGAAGTGGGCTGAGTTTTTTATGTGTGATGGTGTATTGCCTGTATAGTGTGAGAGCGCTTTGGCTAAATGCTTGGCTAGTTTGTAAGTGGGGGAATCAATGCCATCCACTATGGGACGTAATGGCACATTTTCTTTGTGTATTTTTGGGAGCCCATATATGCGGGGGGGTCTAGAGGTGGATAGAGGGAAGGGTAGGTTGTGCCTCAGTAACTTGTTCCAGCGATACTGCTAGACTTTGCAAAAGTCTTTGACAGGGTATCACATGGAATTCTAATCAATAAATTGTAGCATATGGAGATGGATATAAAGTTGAAGTGGATAAGAGGGTGGTTGATGGAGAGATATCAGAGAGTAGTTTATTCAGGAGTAGAGTCCAGAAGAAGGCCTGTGACTAGTGGCATGCCACAGGGTTCTGTTCTTGGGCCGATATTATCTAATTTTTACATTAATGATATAGGAAACAGTTCTGAGAGGAACTGTTTTTAGTTGTTTCCCAATGATGCAAAATTGGGTAGAGCAATAGTTAATACAGATGATGTTAAAATTTTGCAGGATGATTTGGATAGACTGGCAGTCTGGGCAAAGAAGAATGGATATCAGTTTAATGTGGCAAAGTGTAAGGCTATATAATAAATTATAAATAAATAAATATATATATATAATTATTTATTTATTTATAAATAAATACAATATATATTTTATAATAAATTTTGAAGTGAAAAGATTACCAGCTGTGTATCACATTGATGGAACTGTACTCCATGAATTTGACAAAGCCAGAGATTTAGGGGCGATGGTGAATAGGGAGTTAAAGTTTAGAGGGCACATTGCAAAAGTGACTAAAGTAACTCATTGGATTACTTGGTTAATGATGAATACTCTGGTGAGCAGAGATAAGCAGGTTATTATATCGTGCCTTGATAAGATCCTACGTGTGACTACTGGTCCGCTTGGTTAGCCTAGTGCACAGCCACTAGGCTAACCAAGCAGACCAGTGTCCTAGGTTCGATTCCTGTCGGAGACGTGAGGAGCTGAAGGATATTCCTTAGCCATAGCCAAGTTTGCTGGTCTTGGGTGTAGACAGTAGTTCAGGGCCATGTAGTAAAGATTGCAAATACAACTCAAAAGATAATTGTAATGCTGAAACGAATATTCACATGTAAAGATAAGGATGTCATTTTGCCTCTACAAGGCCTTGATAAGACCTCACTTGGACTTTGTGCGCAGGTCTGGTCTTCTGGTTTCCATTGTGATTGTGATATTTGGAGAGAGTGCAAAGGAGAGCGTTAAAAATGATATTATTATTATTATGGAATATTGACTATGAAGACAGAATTTGTAGATTGCAGACACTAGCAAACAGGAGAAAGAGGGGCGATATGATTGAGACTCACAAACATCTGAAAGAGTCATACAGGATTTCAGTTGATAGAATTTTTAATTTGCTGAGGGTGGGGAGACTACAAGAGATCATCCTTGGAAGCTGAGAATGAATGCTGCTAAGAAGGGAAACAAGGGCTAGATTTTTCTCTTTAGGGTGGTGCGTGATTGGAATGGATTGCCATTGGATGTTTTGAGTGCAAGCAGTGTGAATGAATTCAAGAATAAGTATGGTAGCTGGTGTGTGTAATATGTGACCTCCTTCGAGTCCCTGACTCCCTGGAGGTCTCTCTTAATAATAATAATAATAAATCTCTAATCTGCCCGACCACCTTAGAATATCGTTCTTACATTTGGCATGGCGCACCTGAAATCTCCCCTCAGAATGCTGGATTATATTTGGAAGAGAATTATCACTTACTAGATGACCACTCTCTTACTGATTCCAGTCACTTACTCACATATGCCCTGTTGCTAAGGTCATATATGTTGCACATATAAGGGCATATTGTTGTTCTTTCTCTATGTACAGGTAACTCTCATATGTAGGGATTGCATTCTTGAGAATCACTGAAAATACATAAAATGGAAGATATACATTATATAGGTTGCATTTCCAAATGAATGAGATTTCAAGAGTAATTTAATCTTGAAAGATCGGAATTGCATTCATTATTTGATACACCATTAGAGGTCTTATTTAGTAGTCCCCAAAAGTAATGTGCAGCAATTTTTGGCAGCTTTTAACTTGGGTGCTGTTTTCTCTTTGATGGATGTGTGTGTGTGTGTATATAGGTATGACTGGGGATATGCTTCCAAATCAGGCCAATTTCATCAAGATTAAACACCTGATTCAGTGTGTAACCTCTTACTGCTGTCTTTGCTCTGAATAGATGAAATTTTTCAGCAGCAATGTGATCAGCAGATGCAGCATCACCAGTCATGTTGAGATTGTGGAATGTGTAACAGCTCTTATAGTGGTCAACTATCTACAACGATACCTTTTGCAGTAGGAGGTGTCAGTTGCATTTTATGTTTTGTTAGATCTTCATATGTACAGATAGACAATACTGCATAGACTAATAAGGCAGGAGGAGCACATAATTAATACTGAACCACTGAGTACAGTAGACAAGGTGCATGCGTGGAAACTAATGCAACCTTGGATAGGAAACAGCGATAATACTTATGTACCGAAATGAAATGTGTCAAGTGTTATCTCCATCCAGGAAGTTGCCTCTGATGGATCTCCATCTATTTCTGTGATGGGCTATCTCTTATTCTCTGCATAGTGCCCAGCCACTCCTTTATTTTTTTAACCATGTGTGAAATGAAACTATGTATATGCGAAAATGCAAATAATGAAAGTATGTATGGCAAGAGTTACCTGTATTTCCATGGATACTGCTCCACTGAACTGGTCACTACCATTTCTCTACTTTCCTCATAATCACACATGAACACGAGCAGCTGCTGGTTAACATCCATATATCTCTGAACATATTGAATCAAATTCTCCTCCCGCATTCATGCCTGTATTCTTTGGCCTGCAGTTTTCCTTCTGGTACTTTATCCAATAATTACAACTCCCAGCTCTTTAAAAAACACATAAAGAAATTCCTTTCTTTTCTCTAACCCCTTACACACATGCTATGTCATAGGTCTTGGGACCTCTCTCCTGTGTGTGCATGTTTTTTTTTTTGGGGGGGGGTACATAAAAAAAAAAAAGCAGTAACCCTTACTTCTTGCTTCCCAAACACATGCACAAAGTTTCACTATTCCTATTTAATATACCTGAACCACATCTGACAAAATGGCTAAAGCTCTAAAGAAATACATAATCAAAGGACAAACTCCATCCTCCACCATATTCTGGATTATATGAAGTGCTCAGTGATTATAACATGGCTTACTATTAATAGACAGGAAGATCTGTGAACATCCTCCTTGGAGAACACGAGATACATTTGCCATCATCATCATTATAGCAACTCAAAACTAGAATAGACCATGATTTCCACACCTCCTCACATGGAATAAGATAGGAGAAGAATCAGTGTGTTATATAGATGTCATTACAAGTTGGAGAGACTAGCGTCAGCAGTGGCTATGAAGACTTCTTAGCCTAAGTATGGCTGCATGAATATGCCAAAAATATTATTACAAGGTAGGTTCAAAAAGTGTTCAGCCTGACATAAAAAAAATTTATGCCAATTTTAAAATGCTATGATTGACAGATAGCACCATTTGTAGGGAGCTTAGTGTACCAGTTTCAACTCCCTAGCTGCTTCATTCAGTTAGAGGCACTAGTTTGATTAACACATGGCACGCTAAGTGGTTGTAATGTTAAAAATTTAATACTGCTGTGGTAAAATTTTTCGCCAAAGAAAGGCTTTCTCCAAGTGCTGTCAAACAGCAGTTGAATGGTGTTTATGGGGAAGCTTCTCCTTCATATGCTACCTTGAAGGAATGGGCTAAACAGTTTCACCTAGGAAGAGAGAGCATAGATGATGATCCTCATGATGGTTGGCCTGTGGAAGTGATGACTTAAGAAAATGTCTCTCTTGCTAGAGGAACTGCTCAGTTACAGATGGCTGAAGCTTAAAGAAATCTCAGCAAGATTGGGGCTTTCTATAACAACCGTCTTTTGCATCATTCACAAGGAGCTACACATAATGAACACAATTCAGAAGGAGCATCATGTGACCTGTTCCCACAAGCTTTTAGAGCTTTGCCAAGGAAATCAGAGAGAAGTTCTGGAATCCATTGTCACTGGGGATGAAACAATGGTCCTTTATTACGATCCTCTTCCCAAAAGGGAATCCATGGTGCAAAGCACCACCAAGAAAAGCCAAGGTCACTCATTCCACCAAGATCATGGCAACAATCTTTTGGAATTGCCAGAGAATTCTCGTATTGACTTCAAGGAAAGGAGTACCACCGTGAATGCAGAATATTATGCTTCACTCCTGCACAAACTGTGCGACGCCATATAAGAGAAGAGACGAGGAATGCCAAATCATGGTGTTCACCTGCTTCATGATAATGCTCCATTCCATATGGCTATTGTTGTGAAGGACTGTTGCTTCCAGGAGATTGAACACCAACCTATAGCCCATATCTAGCACCCGGTGAATACTACTACTTCTTGAAACTGAAGAAAGACCTCTGAGGAAGAAAATTTGCAGATAACAAATTTTGAGTGGTTAGATGCAGTTTAGGCCATTTTGCAGACAAAAGTATACACTATTTTTTCAAGGGCATAGAAATGTTAATTCATTGATTTGAAAAGTGTGTTGAAGTACAGAGAGATTATGTTGAAAAGTGATGCAGATGTTTTCTTTCTATCATCTCTAAAAGTTAGTCAGGCTGGAAACTTATGGAACCATCCACTCATCTGGGCAACTCATCAAGAATCATGGACTCATTGAGGGTTGCTCTAAACATTATGCCAAGCATTTCCAATGTTCATGCAATATCTATCATACTTTGCTCAGAACTCATTTATAGTCTAAGCACCCAGTGCAGACTCTGGCAACCTGTTCTGCTCATTCACCACTCTGCAATCAAAAAAATCGTCCTCATGCTCTTGCTCAATTTCCAAGGAAGGCCTGTAGTTCTCCCACCAATAGCCCTGTCAGAAAAATTTTCTGTGTGTTAATCCTGTAAAAGCCCCTCAGTAATTTTTTTGTCTCAATCATATCACCTCTTTTCCACCTGACAACCAATTTCTAGAACACAGAGATCTTTAGCCTGTCCTCATAAGGTGCATTCCATAGACTGGCCACCATCTTGGTCACTTGGCTCTGGATCCTCTCCTCCTCACCCCCCAAAAAACACAGGTGACCATTGCATAATTGTCAAGATGGAGTTTTACCAAGGCCTTATCTGATAACCTGTATCTCTGCTCATCAGGATGTTCTTCAGTAACCAAGTAATCTGATGAGCTGTTTTAGTCACTTTTGCAATATATCCTCTAAACTTCAACTCCCTATCCACTAACACTCCTCAAATCCATGGCTTCATCAATTTCTTGGAGTATATAGTTCGATTAATATAATATACAGCTGGTAATATCATCCCAAAATGAATAACCTTACACTTTGTCACGTTAAACTGAGATCCATTCTTCTTTGCCCGTGCCACCAGTCTATTTAAATGACATTGTAAAATTTTAACATCTTTATTGACTATTGCTCTACCCAGTTTTGTATCATCAGCAAACAACTGAATATTTCCTCTCAGATCTTTTCCTTTATCATTAATGTAAAATTAAATAGTAGTGATCCAAAAACATAGCTTTGTGGCATGCTGCTAGTCACAGGCATTCTGCTGGACTCAGCTGCTGAATAAACTACTGTCTGGTAACTCTCCATTAACAATCCTCTTGTCTACTACACCAACTTTATTTCCATCCCCATGTGCTGCACATTATTAATTAGAATTCCATGAGGTATCCTGTCAAAAGTCTTTGTGAAGTGCAGCAGTGTCACTATATTATAAAAGGTAAGTTACTGAGGTATGACCTACCCTTCACAAAACCATGCTGCCTACCTCATATAATATTCCATTCCTGTATTTTTATCTTAACAAACTTCTCCAATACCTTAGCCACAACTGTTGAGATGCTGATCAGTCAGTAATTTGCTAGCTCAGTCTTGGAGCCTCCTTTATGCAATGGAACTATTTTTCCACCCCTTTCCATCCCCTTGGGACCAACCCAGAGCTGAGATTTTATTTAATCAATGTGGTCAAAGGCTCTGCCAATTCCCTAGCACCTTGTCGTAAAACTTCAGCTGGTATACTATCCAATTCCATAACTGTATGTATCTCCAGTTAATCTACCTCTGTTTCTTAATAAGTCCTTGTCTCTCTTTTAATTGCAAAATATCCATCTGGACGATATACTTTTGCAAAGTGTTCACTTAGTAATTCAACTATATTCTGTCTGCTTCAATTAACTTCCTACCATTAGATTGATTAAAATGATTCTTCCTTTTACTTGCAACATACTGAAAGAACTCTTTGGTATTACCACTTTCCATGCACTATTAACATCCAGCCCTTGGAGTTTCTTATGCCATGGCATTGCTTCAAGCAATCCCCCTAAGTTTGTCATACTTAACCAGTTCTGTAATTCTACATATCCCCCCCCCCAACATATTTAGCCACTTCCCAGGTTAAGACCACGAAATCACCCTCACCAGTTGGTGGCAGAGCATCTTGGTTACTGACAAATTCTCTGATGCAATTTCTAGATCTACACTCTCAAACCCCTTAATACATTCTATTACCTGCTGCCTCAGGTAATTAGTAACTGCATATATTCCATTTCTTTCCTCTCGTGTTGTTTCTGCCTTCCATCTATGTTTCCATAGTTGAAGTTGCTCATAATAATTACCTGCCCTTCATTCATTGAGATTATTTACCAAGGTCATCGAATACCAAGGCATACTATCTGCATCATCATTCTCATATCATGGTCTATAGCAGCAACCAATTGTATCTTTTGTCCTGCTGGCTTCTGTTTCACACCAGATGGCCTCAAATGCACTATTTTCACTCGACTCTCTCTCTCTCTTTGGTTGCAGTTCATTAAATCATAAATAATACCCTTTTCCCATTCTTTTCTCTCTACCGTCCCGGAAAATACTATATCCTTCACATTCTATCCCACTAACTATACGAGGCTGGTCTGAAAAGTTCTTGGCCTAACAATAAAAAAACGAATTTACAATTTCAGATTATTTTTATTTTTGAACGTAATCTCCCTTAAGACTAATACATTTATTCCAGCAATGCTCCACCTTCATTATCCCATCCCTGTAGTGGTTCTCAGTAAGATCTGCAAAATACCCCTCTACAGCTGCAATCGCCTCTTGATTCAAAGAAAAACGTTGACCAGCGAGGAAGAGTTTTAATTTTGGAAAGAGATAGAAGTCAGAGAGAGCCAAATCTGGGAAATAGGGTGCATGTTCCAACAATTCATAGTGCAGATTCCTTAATTTTCTCATTGCAAAAACACCTTTGTGGGCAGGTGCATTGTCCTGATGAAAGATGATGTTTTTCTTCTGCAAACCAGGCCTTTTCTCACGAATTTTTTTTGTCAAGTCTGGTAAAAAGATGGGAATAATATTCCCCGGTTATTGTTTTACCCTTTTCAAGATAATTAATAAACAAAATACCTTTAGCATCCCAAAACACCGATGCCATGACCTTTCCTGCTGATGGAACCGACTTTGTCTTCTTTGGCGCTGAACAACTGGCTTCTGTCCACTGTTTTGCTGCTGTTTGGATTCTGGTGTGTAATGGTGAATCCAAGTCTCATCCATAGTAATAAATCGATGCACAAAATCAGTTTTATTCTTGTTAAAACGCTCCAAGCACTGTTCAGAGATTTTCATGCAAGTGCATTTTTGATCTGCTGTGAGCAAGCGTTGCGCCCATCTTGTGCAAAGCTTTTTCATTTGCAATTCTTCATGCAAAATATATCCTACACGTTCTTTTGAAATGCCTATAGTCTCAGCAATTTCATGCACTTTGACTTGCCAGTCATCGAATACCATATGGTGCACTTGATCAATGATTTCTGGTGGTGTTACACTTTTTAGACGTTTTTCACGTATATCATCTTCAAGGCTGGTACAGCCAAGTTTAAACTTGGAAGCCCATTTCTTAATTCGAAAATGAAGCGAAAGAGTGCCCATGAACTTCGAATGAATTTCTTTTGGCGTTAAACCTTCTTTTACAAAGAATATTATAACTGCACGATACTCAATTTTATCCATTTCAAGGGATACGGACAACACTTTTGCTTCAGACAGCTGTATAAAACAAATTACTTGATAGAATGACTTGAAATTTCACATGGATGCTTATGACAGATGTACCAACTTAAAAAAAAAAAATATTGTTGATAGTGTTGCGATCTATGGTTGAGAACTTTTCAGACCACCCTCATATCATCTTCTATCAACCATGTTTCACTGATGCCAATAATCTTTGGCCAAGATAAATTGACTAATGCTGAAATATGGAAAACAGTCATCTTAAAATCAAATTCAATGTAACAACTGTAAAAATTCTTCTATACATTATTAGAAAGCACCAAATTAGGATTTCATATCTTAATTGTCCATTACAGTGAATTGTTTTCTGTACTCTTTATCATGTGTGTGTGTGTGTTGTAAGAAGGTGTGCTCTGGAGATGCTGGTTTGAAATCCAGTGAAATATAATCCCGTTAAGATTTTTTTGTATGCTTTATTGTTTTTTGTGTTGTAATATTGTGAAAAAAAGAGATGAATGACATTCATCACCTAAACTACAACTTATGTCTACAAACCTGCATTGAATAATCAATGAAGAATCTATAAATAAAAATGACGTACTAATCGGGGGTGAATTAATCAAGGGATTACTGCATCCCTTGATTAATGCACCACCGATCAGTGCGTCATTTTTTTTCGATACCCAGATTCAATTAGTGGGCCTATATACATCTTAAAAATAAATGCTACAGATTTTAAAAATTTTCTATCTATACATTTTTATGGCTAACTATTTTAAAAAATCACTCACCAGAATGAAATAATTTAGTTACCGATTTAAAACATTTTACAAAGTTATTTTTAATGGCATACTACACTACTTCCATGTATACTATGTTCCAAATTTTTACCGGCAAAATTTATGTTGGCTGCTATAGTACGCCCACAGATGCGAGACCCCTCCACACTTCTCTGCGTGACAGAAAAAGGCGAATCCATTCCGATAATAGGGTAATCAATCCGTCTTCTGGGATGAGTTGTTTATTATTACACGTCAGAAAATTAACTTCTCTTTTATGATGATTGTAGTTTTTAAAGTGGTAACTATTTTGCTTGTATAACAGTTGGGAAATTTTATCTATGAAGCACGTGATTTCGCATGTTGGCGACCAATTCGTACGTCCTTCATTTCTTTCTCCCAATGATAATGTCTAAAAGTTAATTAAATCTCATTCTGAAGAATTGAGTGATTCCAACCTGCTAAATTTATTATTACCCCAAGACCTCATGGAGTCAAAGACTCATGATGCACAGCGGGAAGATCCTGAAGAATATGAAGAAAATTTAACCACTGATAGTCAGCCCAAAGAGATTTCACAGAAACAATTTGAAAATATTTTTCGTACAATCGAAGTTTTTAAACAGCAATGCTTAGAGGCTGACCCTGATGAAGAGAGAAACAGTAAAATTTGCAGAAGAGTAGAAGTGGCAATAGGGTCTTACCGTCGGTTGTATGAAAAAAAGAAACAAAATGCCTGCCAAACTACGTTAGCTAAATTCTTTGTTATGAAGTAGAATAATAAAATGTATATTCTGAATATGTTTTATTGTCTTTCAGCTTCATGGTTTTCCTTTAACTAGGCCCTGAGACATACCTATAAAAAAAAAAATTAAGGTTTAAAAAAGAAATTTGAGGAACGAATTATACTTTTTCCCATAGGTTATTATATTTGATTAGTGCGTTTTCGATTAATGCAGCTGTTTTAAAGGATGCGTTAGACGCACTAATCGAGAGATTGCTGTAGTAGTGACATCTTATCCTATCCTACTTTATCACATTTGCTCAACATAGCAAATGCTTCACATTCTTCTGCTATTATGTAGGGATTTCTCCTTCTTTTATCTTACCCTTGCACTTAATGTCAACTTATTTCCAATAGCATGAAATACATTTACAAAATAGTTACTGAATATTTCTATTTTGTGCATTGTTTACCTTGCTACTATTGTTAGCAACCATGGCATTGTCCTGTACTCAATCTTTTTTTATGTCAGATCCATTTTGTAAGTGTTCTCAACCCGTAATCAAACAGAGGTGCTGATATATAAAAAAATGTGTTTAGTACTTACCTTTGTAACACATAAAGTCATTACAATGAAAAAATATTCCAAAAACCTACAAGAAATAAAGCACTTGAATTATCATACAGGAATTGACAGGTCAGTTTTAGAATATGTACTGAAAAAGTATGACCACAGCATCACCTAACTTTTAATTTGCAAAAATGTGACAGAATAGTGCTTGTTAAAACTGTAACCTTCCCCGATGTTTGACTGTTGTGCAAAAGATTTCATCAGTAGGCCATTTTAGGTGCTGTACTCAAATGAGTACGCTGCGATAAAATGGGTTAATGAAGTTTCCATGATGCCTCCAGTTGGTCAGTGACCATGTGGAAAAAAAATCAGAAGTGGTTTGACACATGCCTGTTTCAATCATGAGAGGGAAGAGAATTACGGACCATATGACCATTAGAGACTCAAGCAAGAGTTGGATAAAATTCACTGGCATCAGGAACTTGTTGGAGAGGTAATTGTGCTTAGAAGTTTGTCAAGGATCTCAAAGGCATGGAAGTCTGACTCTATTCCAAGAGACAGATAACTAAAATGCAGTAAGGTGGATGAGTAATGCAATTCAGCAGGAAGTGTTAGAAAATGCTCTGGAGAAGGTATAAACAAGAAGGAAGACAAGTGCATGATAATAAAGCATAGAGGAAAGTGACTAGGATAGTGAGAAAGACAAAATTAGAGTGAAAGAAGACTGGGAGTGCAAGCAATTCAAAATCTTAAGGAATACTTTAATTTTGTATCCAGTATAAAGAGCACTCTTGACACTTCTCCAGGTTTTGAACATGCCTGGTTACAAAGCCTGTTCAGAAAATTGCCTTCCTTCAGCATGTCATGATGGAAGGATTCCTTAAACCTTCACTACCAATGCAGAAGAGCTTCATGGCTCTGTTATAGCACCTACTCTCTTTCTCTTAATACATAAATATATCACCTACCCTCTTATACATAAATAACCTGCTCTCAATTACCACTAATCCTATCCACAGCTCTGTTGATGATAGGATGCTCTATCCTGCTCTTGGACAATCAATGCAGTTCTTAGACATCCCAAGTTGCACGATCATCTGCAACTGGTGTTTTCAATGATCATCTACATACCATCCTTCAATAGGTTGAGGATAACTTGGTCGCCTTCAATGGTACCAAAATGCAGTCTTGCCTTTTCTCTCTAAAAAGGGATCTCAGTACATCTACCCTTACCAGCCACGATAAGACAATGTTGCTTGGCTGCGCAAGGTAAAGTAATTACCAAGGAGCCCATATGGACAGAAGATATCTTAGATATCTTCTGTTCATATGGGCTCCTTGGTATGGCAGTAACTACAGAGTATATGGACCGTCTGAGTAATGTGAAGAACCAAATCCAAAATAAAACTCGAGTTGAAATATTTGAAAGATTTATCGATAAAGAAATTATTACCGTCATTATTGAACAGACCAGTTTGTATGCTACGCAGAACAATAATCATGTATTTCAAGTAACTGAAGAAGACATCAAGGTATTTATCTCAATTCTACTTTTGAGTGGATACCACAGGTTGCCAAGAGAGCGTCACTATTGGTGTTTAGATGAGGATCTCCTGGTTCCCCCAGTGGCCACCAGTATGTCAAGGAACAGTTTTCAAGAAATATCTACATTTGGCCGATAATTCACAAATAGATAAAAATGATAAAATGTATAAAATAAGACATCTAATGGATAAACTAAATAAAAAAATTTCAACAGTTTGGCATATTCAACAAATGGTCTCTCAGTCGATGAAGCCATGATCCGGTATTTTGGGCATCACTCTGCTAAGCAGTTTGTTAATTTTGATACCTGATCTACCCATTATACTCATATGAGTACACTTTTTTTTTAATTATGCTTCTTTTTTTTTAACTGTCAGTATAGTGTAGCATTTTGACACATTTTCAACTAAATAGTATGAAAAAAATTGCTTTTTAAAAAAAATTCTTGGGATCAAATGGGTTAAAAATTGCATCTTGTGACACAATCCCTGAATATAATAGAAGATGCCTGTGTTCCTTTTACTACATGATGTTAAAAAAAGTCTCCAAGAAATTCATTTTCTCACGGGACGCCACTCTACATGATGTGTCATCTGTATCACAATCCATGGTCTGCACTACAGTGCCTACTACCATTATCTGATACGAAAAACCATAGTAGATGTAGAGAGAGAAAAAATCAGCATGAAGATGATGTAACTTTCCTGACATTATTATTATGATTATGTGACACCTCCAGGGAGTCCAAAGACTCATCAAGAGAGAGTGTGCCAACAACATCGAACGATTGATCTCCGTCCAACTACTAACCGTGCTCAAACTTGCTTAAGCCATTAGTAGCAAAGGCTCTACCAATCGACCAACCTTTGCTCATGACGATAATCGAGCCTGGGTATTTTCCGGTCAAGGGATGCATGTTCCATCGTTCTTCCAAATGCACCATGGAGGCATTTATACATCCTATATAGACATATCTTAATATCTTCCTTTCTTATATCATGTTATACGATACTGTAAAGGTATTACTTAAATAAAGAACCAATATGCTTCATTTCGGCGATGTAACATTTTTTAAATTAAGGGGATATTAAATCCTACATTCTTTCAAAACCGAATAAGAAACTCAGAGTTTAATGCCGAATATAGTAAACTATAAAAGTATTGGCGGATATTAGCGTAAGCCAAAACACGTAGTACAAACTAGGGCAACTCATAGCAAAGGTGGGTAAAGCTCTGATCACTATTCTTAGTATTTCCCATAATGTAAAAACATATCTCCTAGGAGATGTATGATGTTATATATTATGGTGGAAGGTCACTACCCAGACTGGTTTCGACCTTTATTGAGGTCTCATCAATGAGTAGGTAGACCAAATTAATATTGAGGATTAACGATTAACATTTCTGGCTTTAAGGGTGAAGCAAAGTGCTTTTCATGTTCCCTGCTATCTGGCATGGAAACCTTGAGTGGAAAAGTTTGTGAGCTAATTGCTCGCCCTGGGCCGGCTTGGAGGTTAAATATCAGGGGGGGGGGGGAATTAGTATGGCTTTGGGTCTTTTGTATTTGAAGCAGTCTGTGGCGTCGTAATTCGTAGCTAGTTGAACCAGTTCGTTGGGGTGCTGCGATGCTTTTTTGAAGAACTTTGTTGCTGTAGTTTGCAGAAATGTGTATATGTAGGGGACATCTGTATCTCGATGGAGCTGCACAGTTCTAATGAACCATGGGGCGTTTAGGATTATACGAAGGCATTTATTCTGTACTCGTTGCAATTTGAGAATGTTAGTGTCAGCGGTATGACTCCAGGCTGGAGAAGCATAGGTGAGTATAGGACGGATCATCAGTTTGTAGATAAGTAGTTTGATTCTGGGGTTTAGTTTACTGGTCCTGTTGATCAGGGTATACAGTTGAGCAATGGCTTTTGATGCCTTTGCACAGAGAGCCTTGATATGAGAATTGAAAGTTAGCCTTTTGTCTAGTATTACGCCAAGGTATTTGACTTCTGTTTTCCAGGGGATTTTTGTGTTGAAAAGGAGGATGTCCTCTTTGGGAAGCATCGGTCTTCTAGTGAATAGTATGGCTATGCTCTTCTGGGGGTTTACTTGTAGTCTCCATTTAGAGAACCACTTCTCAATCTGTAGTATGTTTTCTTGTAGTTTGTTGATGGCTGCGTGTGGTTTTAGAGATCTGGTTAATACCGCTGTATCATCTGCATACAGGGCCAGGATGGATGACAATGGATTGTGTGGGATATCAGCCATGTATATGGAAAACAGAATCGGAGCTAGTAATGATCCTTGTGGGACTCCAGCTATGAGACGTTTCTGGGCTGAGACTGTGCCGTTGATCTTGATTTGCATTTAATATTGAGGGTATAGCGAAAAGAACTTATATACTCTGCTATACGAGGTGTCAAACAGGTGCACCCATTAAATTACTTAAATAAAGAGCCAATAGGCTTCATTGTGGCGATGTAATATTATATAATTTAAGGAGATATTAAACCCCACATTGTTTCAAAACCGAATAAGAAACTCAAAGATCGGAATCGCTATACCCTCAGTATTAATTTGGTCTACCTACTCACTGATGAGACCTCAATAAAGGTCGAAACCAGTCTGGGTAGTGACCTTCCACCATAATGTATAACATCATACATCTCCTAGGAGATGTGTTTTTACATTATGGGAAATATTAAGAATAGTGATCAAAGCTTTACCCACCTTTGCTACGAGTTGCCATAGTTTGTACTACGTGCTTTGGCTTACGCTATTATTCGCTGATACTTTTATAGTTTACTATATTCGGCATGAAACTCTTTGATTCCGATCTTTGAGTTTCTTATTCGGTTTTGAAACAATGTGGGATTTAATATCCCCTTAATTTACAATAACTGTAAAGGTATTACTTAATTAAATGTTTCTTTATTTTCTGTGTAGATATAATGCGTACAGTTCTCGTCTAATCTAATATTGGCATTTGTGCATACAGAAATTTGACAATTTTGTATAAGAACGATTGTTCTTGGAACTTCTTTGGGAGATGGACCGAGTCCTTGACTCTTTATCCCTTCATCTGATTTTAGCTGTAAGGGAATTATTGTGGGTAATTTACCCGCTCATTGTGAGCATTGTAAGCTGTATTAGCTTTCTCTTGCGATGGCGGATTTCTTTTTCTTTTATTTGAAACGATCTGAGGGTTTGTAATTCGCTGCATGTCGAATTAGTTGATTTGGGTGTTGAGCTGTGATTGTGAAGAATTTTTCTGCAACGCCTGTCATGTAGGTCTTGATATTTGGAAGGTAGCGGTTGTTCGGATATAATCCTTGTATTTTATTATCGGAAACGTTATTTGCGAGTGAGCGTTAACTGGCAAGGCCGCTAGAAGACAATTTTCATTTCTTACCGCACCGTGTGTCCCTGGTTTAGTAGTTATTTTGGGAGGCGGCCACTGTTCTGTAGCATGTAGTTCGCTGGGGGTTCGTTTTAGAAAGCATTTGGATATTTGCTTTCAGCAGAATAAAGTACCTTGAGTACATAAAGTTCGTAGTATTTCACCCTAAATTCTGGAATATAAGCCGCTTTTCTCTACATCTCTGAGATCGGGGCATACCACATTACTGCCGCTGTTAGAGGAATCGATTTGTCGCTGCAGTTCATGCTTTTCTCTGTCCTTTCTCTATATAGAGACTGCGCTTTTCGCGAAGTGCTCTCTACCGCCGTTTTATCCTTTTTCACTATCTTTTCAATGTCTTCCATGCTTTTCTTGTTCCAAAAGTGGAAATTTCACGCAATTAATCATTTTACAAAATCACGTACAGAATATTCTGCAGAATGGTGTTTTTTCTTAAATTTAGGAAGAATGGGATATTTTCGGAGCGTTTTTTGAATTCGATTGTATTTTCACAATGCAAGAACTGTTACCCAGAATTTCATAATTTTTGTTTGGATGGGGGTGGAGCGTAGTTTAGCGAAACTGCCCGTTTATACAATTATCTGGCTTATAATTGCAAGGAAGGAGCAGAAATAACAAGGATGGTATAAACTGCCGTCATTTTCTCGCATATAGTGGAGATATATATAAAAAAAAAATCTTTTTCTTATACATGGAGTTTAGCAAATGGTTTCTTTTTTGTTCATCATATATAAATATTTATATATATAAATATTCGATTTTAAAAGAATCTAATTAACGTAGAAACCGACAACTGTTTTATTGTTATTATTCTTCGGAGAAATGACTACACCAAGTCTTCGATTTAGGTGAAAAAAAGAACTTTATGTTGCACTGGAAAATAATAACACCGAAATTATTATCAAGATGGAAAGAAGTGATCTTTCTATACGCATGACAGCAGCCAACTTAGTAATACTTCACTTGTTTGCATGTGCTTGTTGTCCATCAATGGCTGAGTATTTTTATTCTGGTTACAGATTAATATTTGGAACCCTTTATCCTGCATATGCATCCTACAAAGCAGTGAAAACAAAGAATGTTCGAGAATATGTGAGTAGATTTAAAATCTTTGATCATAGTTATTGCTGTTATTTTCTAACTAATATTAAAATATAGTAGTTGTGGCTTATCATTAAATGCAAACTTAGGGAGATAGTTTCCTGAAGAGTTTAAAAGCATTAAGTTTCCACTAGTGTTTATAATAATAATAATAAAGTGCCTGTATACTGACAGTGATTGCTATCCCAGTTATGGTTTATTACAAACACTGAATTTAGTCCTGATTATAAGATGATTGACAATCAAGTGCTTACTTGAGGCTTATGCAAAACTTTTGTGGATTTTCTGTTAATGCAGTAAGTACTCATTTATCTTGGGATGATTAGGAAATAAAATTCTCCAGATAACTGAAATCACTGACAATCCTATATGAAATGATATATGTTATAGACACATGCATACGTGTGCATGTATGCTTATAAGTTAAAACCTGACCAACTAGACTGCATGGTTGGCAAGAACCAGGTGGTGGCAGTATTATAGTATGGAAATCGTTCTCATAGACATCACTGGATCCTCTCATCTTCCATTGAACCTTTACCACTAATCCCTGCCTGTGGATTATTTTGGACCAGGTATTGATACCTGGTCCTGATGGATCTAGATCCTTCTAGACAATGCCTCATGCCACAAATCTTGCAATGTGAAAAGATTGTTCAAAGAGCATGAACATTAGTGTACTTCCTTGGCTTGCTGATTTGAATCCCATCAAAGATTTCTGAGATCATGTGGTATGCAGCATCCTCTTGTCAATCAACATCAATGGCTCTCTTGGTCACTGATCCCCCCACCCCTGGGACATACCTTAGGACACCTTCTGTGGTCTAATGGAGCCAGTGTCATGATGAGTGGAAGTGGTTACCTCAGCCAAAGATGGCCCAAGCATGCTGCTAGGTAAATTGTCATAATGTTTTGACACATGAGTGTATATATATTTACATATATAATAATGATAACAGCTTATGAAGAAACAGAAAAATGAAACAATCAAATAACCCAGAGAATAAAATTGAATACACTGAATTGTGCAAAATGATCAGAAAACATATCACAGAAGAAATAAGAAAATTCAATTGTAAGTTCATACAACAAACAATTGAAAACAACCATAGTCTCAAAAAAGCCAAACAGCAATAAACAGATGGTTGCAGAAACCCAAGATGGGGCCATAACCAGAGATAGATATGCTATAGCAAAAAGAATTGAAGAATTTTACTCACTATTATATCAGGATGATGAATTAAATGAAGAAGATGAAGACAACTACAAAATAGCTGAAGTACCACAGATTCTACCAGAAGATGTTATGTGGAGCATCCAAAGCTGCAGGTGAAGAAATGATCTACAAAATCTACCTTAATTCTGTTACATAAAAAAAGTTGAGGTAGAAGACTTGATGCGCACTACCGACCCATCAGTCTACTATCAGTGGTTTGCAAAGTATTTACAAAAGCCTTGGGCCATAGGCTTTGTATGACTCTAGACCTTCACAACCAAAAGAACAGGCAGGCTTTCGAAGTGACTTTAGTACAATAGACCATATTCAAGTTGTACAACAGATTATTGAATTGTGTAATGAATATCAGTTACCATTATGTCTTGATATTATTGATTATGAGAAAGCCTTTGATTCAGTAAAACCTTGTGCAATACTTAAAGCATTGCAAAACCAACAAGTGGAGAATCCATATATCAGGACCATCAAATCAGCATTACACCAATGCCACAGCAGCAATTCATTTCAGTGGAAAATCTCTACTGTGGAAATACAGGGTGACACAATATCTCCGAAATTATTCACAGCATGCTTAGAAGAAATATTCAAACTTCTTGATTGGGAAGGAAAAGGTCTGAAGATAAACAGATGATATTTAAGCTATTTATGCTCAGATGACATAGTTATCTTTACTTCAATTGTGCATGAATTACAGACTCATATCCATGAACTTCAAATTGCTAGCAAAATAGCTGGCCTAAAGAAGACCCAAGTTATGTTCAATAGCTATGTCCAATCAGAAATAATAAAAATCAATAATGATGAAATTATACAAGTAGGTCATTACATATACTTAGGATAATGGATATCAGTGAAAGAAATTAAAAGCCGCACGTTGCTTGGGTAGAAAGCTTAGAAAGAGAAAAATTTTTAATCAATGTATTCTTCCTATATTGACATATGGCTCTGAAACATGGATACTAAATACAAAGGAATTTTGTATTTAGTTTTGTATCTGGCCCCATGGACAAGACACTCTGGATGCTTTTGTCACCTACCTAAATTATACATCGAGACCCTACGATGTCGCAAAAGAAAAAAGTTCGAAAATTACTGAAAAAAGAAATCAAAGAAATCATCAGGAAAATAAAACCAATTCATGTTAAAACACCCCGTATTTATGGATTACCAAAAATCCACAAAACTAATATTCCCCTACGCCCCATAGTTGATAGCATAGATAGTCCCACATATACACTGGCCCGGCATTTAGCTAAGTCGCTTGCCCCTCTTACTGGCAACTCCTCTACTTTTGTAAAAAATTCAATCCATTTCAAAACACTGGTTAAAAATCTAATCCTAAAAAATTCAGGCATAATGGTTAGTTTCGATGTCACCTCCCTATTTACCAATGTACCACTTATAGACACTCTTGATTTAATCAAGTCTAAATTTCCCCCAGATATTTTTGAATTATTTCAATTTACCATGAATGCAGGTTACTTTACATGGGGGGGAAATTCTACAAACAGATTAATGGTACTGCTATGGGTTCCCCCCTCTCTCCCCCGTTAGCAAATTTTTACATGGAACACTTTGAAAACAAAGTACTTACCACAGCTACATACAAGCCACAAGTGTGGTTGCGCTGTGTAGATGATGTGTTTGCCATCTGGCCCCATGGACAAGACACTCTGAATGCTTTTGTCACCTACCTAAACAGTCAACATCCCAAAATTCACTTCACAGTAGAAAAAGAATCAAATAACTGTTTACCATTTCTTGACACATTAGTCACCCGCCTTTCAGATGGATCACTATCTTTTTCTATTTACAGGAAGATACCTACATAAACAATCACATCATCATCCAGTCCAACAGTACGGCATTTTAAAAACACTTACACACAGAGCCAGAGCCATTTGTTCTAACGATACAGCTCTGACCACTGAACTCCAGTACCTGCGCCATACATTCTTAGCCAACGGCTACAATCCCTACAAAATAGATAAAATACTACATAGGCCCATTACTCTGCCCTCCCCTAATACACAAGAATACAACATGACCATTTCTATTCCCTATATCAGAGGTACATCGGAAAAGATAGCCAAAGTATTGTTGAAACATGGCCTTCGCACCACCTTCAAACCTCATGTCAAGCTGGCAACTCTGATCTGCTTTCCAAAGGATAAACTTCACCCTTTAACACACCCAGGAGTGTATGAAGTTCCATGTGACTGTGACTTGGCCTATTATGGGCAAACAGGAAGATCAGTGAACATCCTCCTGGAAGAACATGAAAGATACATTCGCTACTATTACTATGGCAAGTCGGGACTGGCAGACCACGCTTTGGACACTCCTTCACACAGGATTAGATGGAGGAAAACGAATGTGCTATTTAGGAGTCGTTATAGATCTGAAAGATTATCTTTTGAGTCAGCAATGGCTTTGAAGAATTCTCCCAACCTTAACAAATATGGTTGCATTAATTTGCCAAAAATTTGGGAGACGGTTATCCTAAGAAAAACTCCTGGATAACTGCTCCCTTTTCTTTTCTTTTTTTTTTTTCCATTAGAGGGCGCCAAAAATAGGACTTTAGATCTTTTGTCTTTTGCAATTATATTGTTTCACTCACTCACTGTCGCGTTTACATGTGTGTTGTGCTCTGATGATGCTGAGTTGAAAATCAGCGAAATATTAGCGTTAATAAAACATCCTTGTTGATAAAAGTGTTTGTGGTGTTGTTAATACCGTGAAAAATAAGTCATGAATAACCATCAACGCCTAAGCTTATCTGTTAGATTAAATACAAAGGAAATTTAAAAATTAAGAACAATGCAGTTTAGTATGGGAAGAAGTATGCTTGGAATCACAAAATGAATACGTGGATGAGAAATCAAATTGAAGTCTCTGACATCATAGGAAGAGGGGAAACATCTGAAGTGGCAATGGGCTGGGCATATTGTTCGAAAACAAGATCAACAATGGACAAAAGAAGTACTGTATTGGATTCTATGAAAGGAAAATCTATCATGACACCGACCTAAATCACGGTGAATTAATGATATCATCAGATTTTCAGTAGCGACATGGGAAAGGAGAGCCATGGACAGACAGTTTTGGAGTAATCTTGGAATGCCTTCATCCAACAGTGGATTGATAATGGCTAATGATGATTGATGAGGATATAATAATTATCAATAATATATATATAGTATATTATTGTACTGATTTATTATATTAAACTTTTTTATTTCCTAATAATATTATCTGTTCAACATTTCTTGTTTTAATCCTTTGCCCAAGCTAAATCGAATCAAGTTGCTCATGAAGTATAGCTGTTGACTAGATACTATTGACTTTATATCAATTGCCTTAGTATTCCATAATGCACAGCACACTTTATTGTGTATATTGTTATGCATTAAGGAATGGATTACTAGCTAGACTAGTTTCGACCTTTATTCAGGTCTCATTGGTAGGAACTAGACCGAGGAAAATCCACATACAAGTAAAGTAAAGTTTGTTGATACCTGGGTAAGAGATTATTGTTATTATTTTATTTTATTTTTTCTATTATAATTGTAAAAAGGAAGGGAGAGTGCTGTTGATGATGATAGAAAAAGAGATATCTATATAAGGTAGAGATGAAGAGAAATAGTGGCAGTGATTTTAAAGCAGTGTGAGATAGAGATGAATAGAATGAAATACTTAGTTGGATGTTGTCATAGAGCTGGTAATGTGGATGATAGTGACCATGAAATGTATAATCAAATTAGCCAGCAAATAAGAAAATGGTTATCATTATCAATTTTAATTATGGCGATATAGACTGGAATGAGATAGCAACTGGAAGTAGCATGGAATGAAGAGTTGGCTGGAAAGGAAATCAGTGCTGCTTGGATCAAATTCAAGAAATATCTAGTAGAAGCAATGTGTAAATGTATTCCAAGGGTCGGAAGGCTAAATAAGGTAGGTGAGAAATGGATGAATGAAGAAATTAAGAATGTGATACAGATGAAAAAGGCATTACAGAGGCAATATAAGAGCTGGTAATAATCAATTCCATGAGGATTACAAGGAACAGGTCAAGGAGGTGACTCAGTTGGTAAGGATAGCAAAAGTTCAGTATGAACAGCAGTTAGCTCTCTCTCTCTCTATGTTCACTGGGCATAGATGCCCAGTGAACATAGAGAGAGAGATGTCGTATGGTCACTCCGATGCTTGGTGATGTGCCACACCAGCTTTGGCCATGTAGTCCTGTTGTTTGCTTTTCTGGCAGCCTCAACTCTCTGAAGATGAGTCATTCCACACACACACACACACACACACACACACGCCATCCATCCATATCATTGATGGTCTACCCCCTTCCTCTTTTTCCAGGAACTTTACCTCTATTACTGTTCTGAGAACTTTCCCCCGTCCATCCTTTCTGTGTGTCCAAAATATTTTAACTTTCTTTTGTCAATATCCTTAAGGAGCCTTAAAGTTCTACTGATCTTTTCTAACACCCATTCATTTGTACACCTTTCAGTATATGATATCCTCAATAGCCTTCTGTAACACCACATCTCAAAAGCAGATATCTGTTTCTAATCTGGCTTCTTTAGGTTCCAAGTCTCACATCCATAAGTCATTGTTGAAAAAACAACTGCATCCAAAATCCTCAACTTTGTTCCCATGGAGATAGATCAATCCTTCCAGATTTTAGACAGGTCTCTGACTTGTTTTAACCATTCGTAATCTTTTTCTGACGTCTTCTGAACTGCAATTCTTCACATTAATAATGGATCTCAGGTACTCAAACTTCCTGACTTGCTCAGTTCTTTCTCCATTAAGGTACACTTGTTTCTCAAGAGCTTCTCTGTTTGTATTTCCTTTTGAGAGCCATAATCCTTGTCTTGCTAGGATTGAGTTGAAGTCATCTGTTATTACTGATCTTGTTAACTTTGTCAAGAATTCATCCTAGTTCTTCCATGTCATTACAAAGTAGCTGTATCATCAGCATACCTCAGATTACTGATCAATCTATCTCTTATCCTAATTCCTGTTCTTAGCTTATCCAATGCTTCACGCATTATGTCCTCCACATATATACTAAATAAGTGAGGAGAAAGTAAACATCCTTGCCTAACTCCTTTTCCAACCTGAAGCCAGTTAGTCAATCCAACACCTGTTCTTACCGTGACTTCTTGCTCCCTATACAAGTTGTCTATCAACCTGATAGTGTGTTGAGGAAAACCCATTATTTCCTTTACTGCCCACAGTTTCACATGCTCAACACAGTCAAAAGCTTTAGAGGGAGTGTGAATTCTTTATATTATTATTATTATTCAGGCCTGCATGGAGTCAAAAGACTCATCATGGGAGGTCCTTTCTAAGAAACACAAGCCTATCAAACTCATTGAGGGAGGTCCCTCCTAGGAAACATGAAGTCTATCATACCACTCCTTAAATGCATTGACCGTTCCCACTCTCACCACTATATCAGGCAATGCATTCCATGGTTCAACCACCCTCAATGCAAAGAAACCACTCCTCACCCTCTTTCTCACAGTTTGCTTTTGTAACTTCCTGGGATGGCCCCTTGTCATGATTTCTTCCTGCTGTTCAACCAAGCGAAAGAACTTCCCAGTGTCAACCCTGTAACCACCTCTCAACAGTTTAAAAGTCTCAATCATATCACCTCTCTTTCTTCTATCCACCAAACTCTGCAGTCCATACTCCCTCAAAAATAACATATTTTTCTATGATCTGTCTAAGGCAAAAGATCAGATCTCTTGTGCCCTTACCTTTCCTAAAACCTGCTTGTTCTTCTGGCATCTCTGCCTCAACTTTGACCTCAATCCTATTTAGCACGATCTTCAATAAAATTTTGCTTGCATGAGATATTTAACTAATAGTTCTATAATTCTTGCATGCCTTCATATCACCTTTCTTATGTAGTGATATGAAAACCGACTTCTTCCAGTCTCTAGGTCATGATCCTGTCTCCCGTATCCTTGTAATCAATCTATGAAACACTCTTATCCCTCTGTCCCCTGTGGCCTTAATTAACTCTCTGAGATTTCATCTGCACCTGGGGCCTTATTGCTGTTAAGCTGCTTAACTGCTCTTTCAACTTCATGCCTAAGTGGAGGAGGTTCCAAATCAAAATTTTCCTGGTGAGAGGGCTCCACATTTTCTTTATTCACTCTGCTGTACAGTTCCTCACAGTATTCTTTCCATCTGTGTTTGATTTCCAACTCTTCTGTTAGTAATACTCCATTCCTGTCTTTGATGACATTCAATTTAGGCTTGAACTTGTGCTTTAAGTCACGAACTAAATAAAACATTCTTTTATAATTGTGCCTTCTTATTTATTAGTATAAAACTTTTCCTTGTCCTGTTTGATGGCTCTTCTGACTTCTCTATGTAATCTCTTGTATTCTTCAGTCCCTGTGTCTCTTTGTTTTTCCAACCGTCTTCTTTTGATTAGTTCCCATGTTGAATCTGATATCCATGGGTCTCTTGGTCTTCTTATTGGGTCGAGATACTTCTTCACTGTATCCTGTATTATCACCTTAACTCCTTCCCAAAGCATTTCTGGTGAGTTCTCCTCATTGGTCTCCAAAAAATCATCCATCCAAGTTGATGTTTCTTCTGTGAATCCACTAGGAATTACTCTAACATCCAATCTAGTGGGATGTGCCTGACCTGGAAGTTTTCAGAGTCTTAGTCTTACTTTGCCTCTTACTAGCTGATGATCTGTACCACAATCTGTTCCAAGACAAGTATGCACATCAGAGATGCTTGTCTTCCACCGCTGGAGAGCCACGATGTAATCAATCTGGTGCCTTGACCTATCGATATTAGATGTCCACGTATAGGTCCGTCGTGGATGTTTCTGGAAGCAGGTATTGGTAATAACTAATCTTTTAGCGCGGTCAAATTCCAACAATCTTTCAACACTGGTGTTACGTTCACCGAGACCAAACATGCCACACTCTGTCCTGACTCTCGTACTCTTTCCCACTTTTGCATTTAAGTCCCCTAAGATGTAAAGTATGTCTCTCCTTGGTAGGCAGTTCAAAACAGTTTGTAAGTTTTCATAGAATTCCTCGCTCTCTTTTTCAGGCCTATCCATGTGGGGTGCATAAACTACCGATTCATTGGTAGGTTGAGCCTTAAGTCTAATAGAAATTATCCTATCATTAATGGGGTTATAACCAAGAAGTATTTTTTACTGAGCTGTCTTCGGTATCACAGCTACCCCCCATGATGTTTTGAGTCACCACCGGTCTCTGTAATTCCCAAGATGCCAATTTTATGCCTATCCATCTCTTTACAGACAATCTCAAGAGTACCCATCTGTAGGCCCCTGAACATTCCATGTGCCTATGTAAAATTCCCTTCTAAGATTAATCTTATATCTTCTGTGTTGCTCATTCACAATATCACTGACTTTTGATGGAGACTTTAATATACTTCTCGAACAGGACCCTCTACCTAAGCCCTGAACGCGACTCTAATTATTCTGCACAACAGCCAATGCTGCACGAGATGTGTTATAAGGCACAACCATATTAGCATTTTGGAGTGAAGTCACTGCAAGAAGAAAGTGGTAGAGTTGCAGCAGCCCTTTCCACATAACATGAAATAGCAAAATAGGAAAGATTCACTCCTAGTCCTCGAATACTCTGATAACATTGGGGGGGGGGGAGCAAGAAGAAAAGAAAGAAGTAAAGAAAACAGGGGAGGGACCAGTCTAAAGATAACATAACAGATGTATATATTATATGAAGTAAGGCATGGTTTGTCATGCCTGTACTCACTAAAGTGAGCCCTTGAGGGGCAAGCAGTTAGCTAATGAAACCAAACAAAAATCCTAGGGAGTTCTTTCGATATGTAACCAGGAAAAAAAAAAAAAAAAAAGGGAATGATTATGGTAGGATAGCATGGATTAGAGAAAATGGTATAAGGCCAACTGCAGCAGAGGATGTGGTTGAGATATTTAATGAGCAGTTCATAAAGGTCTGTCATCCTTGTGACATCATGGAGAGTTTGAAAACAGTAGATGATGAGGAGGGGAGACTGATATGTATGACAACGTATTTTGAAGGAAGGTGCCAAGGAGTTCCAAAGGAGTGGAAGTAATGCAAGATTGTGCTGGTTCATAAGGGAGATGACAGAACTCAAACCAATTCTGGATCCTGATGAGAACCAGGATCCAGAATTGGGTTGACAACAGTGGTATTATCTTTAATGGACAGCATGGATTTGCTGACGGGAGGTCATGTTTTAGTAATCTACTTATTACAATAAGGTGATAGCAGCATTGGACGTGGGAGATGATACACAGTAGTATACTCAGATTTTGCAAAGGCCTTTAATAGCTTACCGTATGATAAATTGATAGTCAAAGTAGCGCGCATGGGGTTGGTTATTGACTAGTGCATTGGATTGGAGATTGGCTATTTGATAGGTATCACCAAGTTGTGTATGGGGGAGCAATATCCCAGAAGAGGAAAGTCACTGGTGGTATACCTCAGGGAGAGGGTCTGTTTTAGGGCCATTGCTGTTTAACCTGTGTGTGAATGATATTGGGGAGATTTGAATAGGGATATTCTGTTGTTTTCAGATAATGGAAAATTGGGATGAACTAAGAGGAGTAGAGCAGATGTTGTGGCCTTACAAGACTTTAATAAATTGTGTGAATGGGTGCAGGAGTGTGGATGCCAGTTCAGTGTTGCAAAATGCAAGGTTTTAAAATTTGGGAAACAAAGATGGGATGTAGAATTTATGCTTAGTGGGGATACATTGTTGGAGGTGGAGGAAATAGAGCTTGGGGTGATGGTGGATAAGGATCTAAAATTTAGAGGAGATATTGCCAAAATTGTGAGGGCAACACAATGAATTCTGGCAGTGATGCAGAGGACACTGACTTATAGAAGTAAGGAGATTCTTGTTCCATTGTAGACTTGATTAGGCTACATGTGGACTACTGTCCACAGATTTGGTCACCTGGTTTTCAAATGGATGAAGAGATGTTTTAAAGGGTCCAGAGCAGTGGCAGCTCGTAGCTTGAAATTGTGGGGGTGCTACACTTTCGAAATATACATACACACTGTAAGTACAGTGTATATATGGTTGGATAAAATATCAAAATTATGGTAAAAATTAAAAAAAAAAATTAAACATGAAAAAATATTGTTTATTATCGATAAAATTATAGTTTAGTATAATTCAAAATTACTTAAAAATAAAATCCATTCCTTTCATTGTAATTAAAGGAATGGATTTACAATTTTTGGACATTACAATTAAATCCTTTAATTGTAATGTCCAGTGTAAAGAGACGGAGTAAACACGATAAACACTACGAACATTCTACTACTGGTGCAAATTGCATGTAAACAACAGTGGAACTGCACAATGGACAATGCCGCATTATGCTAATAGCTTGCATCTCACTATGATGTGCATATGCTTGCGTGCATAGCAGTATGACACTGTGGTAAACACAGTGCTGCTAGCATCCTTCTCCCTCCTAAGTGCTACAAGATAAATTTTTATTATTTTTTATGAAATAAGAGAATTGTATAGGATTATTGATGATAAAATTAAATATTACAAGCAAATATAAATAAATTAATAAATATATTTATATAGCAAGAAAAATTGGGGGTGCTACAGTGCGTATGCACGAGCCGCCCCTGGTCTAGAGGCAATTGACAAAAGTAGTTTCTGGTCTCTGGAATGTTGAATATGAGGAAAGCTTGAGAAGATGCAGTTTACAGTATAGTGGATAAGAGGAAGAGGAGTGATATGATAAATATGTACAAGTTGGTAAGTGGGTGTTATAGGATCAGTGTTGAAGAGGTTCATAAAATGGCAGGAGATTGGGGGAGAACAAGAGGTCATCCCTGAAAGCCGTATAAGGAGAGTGTGAACAAGGGTGTGAGAAGCAGGTTTTTTGCATGCAGAGTTGTGACTAATTGGAATGCCTTGCCTGAAAGTGTGGTGTCTACAGAGAATTTGAATGTGTTTAAGGCAAGGTAGGATGAGTTGTGTGTGTGTATGACGATGGGATCTCCTAGATGAGTGTTTGACTTATGGGTGTCTTAGGATAATAATAATTTTATAACAGATAAGAAATTTTTTTTTAATCCTTTCCCAGTAAACAAGCAGGCTTTACTGATATATGGAAAATATATGAATGTGATGGACGAAACTTGGAGTGAGATTTTAAAAAAAAACTTACTACAGAGACTGCATTGATTTAACCTTAGTATCTTGCTCAGTCTAATTCTCACTATTGAGACCCGAATGAAGGTCGAATATAGTCTAGGCAGTGTAATAAAACTATTAATATATAGCATTGTACAGATTGTTAGTCTACTCTTTGATAAAGGTTTAAAACAAGTAAATAATTTGCTTATTATAATTACTTCGTAATTGAGCAATGAAAAAGAAAAGAAGTAAAGAATTCTGTAACTTTTGAAGCACTAATCTGTCACTGAATCTGTGTATTTGACCAGTGATTTCACATTATACTGATGTCCTACTATTGTTATTTCATTTCTTTATTAATTATTATTATTTTATAGTATCATATTTTCTTCTTATTCCTTCATATCATCAACTGCTTTTAAGTAACTTATTTCACTTTAGGTTTCTTCGTTGCCTATTAATTTTTTTTATCCCTTTTCTTTGGAATTTTTATTTCCAGAAATCAGTTTTTATTAATTAATTGATTTAATATTGAAAAATTTCCCCTCTATTTATTTTAAAACTATGGTTATTTAATTTCTTTTACTCTTCTGATGAGCATAAAACTGCAGTGAATGTTTAGTTTAAACTTAAAGCTTGCCATCTCACTGTTGTAATTTTTTTTTTAAAATCTCACTCCAGGTTTCGTCCATCTGTGATGCTTTCTTTTAATTAGTTTTGAGCAGAAATGAATTTCTATCCTTATTTCACCTAATCATGGACAAAAAATAGCTCATTATCAATTTCCTGATATGTATCCTCAAGGGGTGTTCAGGCTATTATGACAGCTATATATGATTAAGTTTGCATTATTAATATTATTTAATTACTGTATGGATCGCACATGAAAAGTTACATTACAATAATCTTTAGTATATGTAAACATTTAGTATAAAATACACAGGATGCTTAAACATGATGTAAAACAGTCATAAAGAAGACACTCAGGAATAGACTACAACTGTATGTCTAGGTTGCTTATCAAATCAACTGCACTTGGTGTAGCGTGGATGAAGTCCAGGTTTCCATTGTATGCACGTTGAGCACATTCTACTGTGATATGACTAATTGACTGGTGGGGGTGATCCAGAGTCACACCTGGGTGAGATAATCATGCCCCATTCTGTTAAGGGTAGACTAAGTTTTCTGTGGTAGGTCAAAACCCAAAGGCATCTGGGTTGAGTTCACTAATTCATGGAGGTCCCCTGTTCAAGTATTACACCAGAACTCTTTCCACTTCTCTTTCATGTTATAATTTGTCTTTGCAAGATTTTTTCGCTGTTAGGATTGGAAGGCGCCTTGACTTTAGACTGTTTATTTCTAGAAGCTGGATGTCTTTATGGATTGGGAGATCTTAGATTTTCATGATTTTTCTACATTCAAGTAGAAGAATATTGGATCTGTAGAGGTGGGATGTAACTTAGTATTGGGAGCCAGTAGGTTGGAGTTGATTTCATAGTTCCAGAAATGAGGCACGTAGTGGTGTCAAGCTGAGCATCAACCAAGTATACATGGACATTGTTCAGCCATACAGGTGAGTAGTATTCATCTACAGAGTAAACAAGAGCAGCGCAGCGAAGTGTTGTTGCTGAGGTACCCAAAGTTTTTCCACAGAGTTACAAGAGACTCGAGAAGACTTTTATGTGGGCAAGTGGCAGGTTTTCTGGTATTGACTTTTATTATGTCAGATTTTGATTTATTCATGGTTGTTTTGCATTTATTGCATATACTTCAATGTAGGTAAATATGAAGCTAGGATTTTTGTTGCAAGCCATGTAAAGTATATTCTTGATTTTTTTTTTTTTTTTTTTTTTTTTTTTTTTTTTTTTTTTTTTGTTCGAGTGCTTTGTTACATCATTTTTATTTTATTTTATTATAATTTTTTAAATACTCTGTGTGGAGAGTAATGGAAATGCAGCCTTCATGCCAGGGAGGATTATTTCTAGTACTCACTTAGAGCAGGTATATGAAATCAGAAGTGTGGAAGTACTTGGTACCTTTCTAGAAGTACCTTTCTTGTGCCAAGGACACATGGGCAGAAGTGGCTAGAGGGAGGGAATTGTGTGAGAGAGGAAACTCGCATAAGATTGTCACCTGAGTTACCAAGAAGAGAGGAGACTTATGTGGTATATCTGAAAGAAGAAGAACTGATTATTGTTTTGGAAGATGAGAGAGTCATCAAGTGTTCAAGTTGGTAGGTGTATGATTTTTGTTGTCATTCTTATTGCAGATACTTCTGTTTCTCATTCAGCTTGGTTGGTCAAGGGAAGCTAGTTGGAGTTGTATCATGTCATCTTTGAAGGCAGCTTCACTCTTTGAATAGCTGGATTGAAAAAAGTTGAGCTTCAGGGCTAAGCTGACTGACGAAGAGGTCAGAGCAAGTAATATTTTTTAATTTGGAGAGTGGTAAATATTGCAGATGAATGTAACTGAATGGGACAAGGATCTCTTAAACCAGAGAAGGATAAAAGCAGAGGATTCTAAATTTGGCATTCTTTGGCACCCTTATGGTGAAAGAAATCATGTAATGTGTAATTTTGACATTTAAAGTAGACTGTAATGATTGTAGTTGCAGTTTGGATCTAGCTTTAACTTTCTAATTTTTTGTTGGAATTAGGAAGTCAGATCTTGATGTCTTAATAGTGGGTCATTCATAACAATGTTTTTGCAACCATCATCATTATCGATTTCCTGATATTTACTATCAAGGTGTGTACAGGTAATATGATAGTATAACATGAATAGTTTGTTATTACTAATGTTCATATCAACAATTTTCTTTTAGATTAGTCTGTTATTTGTCAGAACACCAGTATTGTCAGATCTTGCATTTTGGTTTTCTTAAGGCACTTGTAATTGCATCAGTTAGAAAGTTTAGAGATCTGCTTAGATCTTTTTTCTTCGTCTGGGTTTTTTCCTTCTCATTCTGACATTAGAGAGGAAGCTGCTCTTAAGCTTTTCTCTCTCATTTTTTTAAACTGACTGTACCATCTGAAATAACTCTGTTCACACATTCTTTGAATGCCAATGATGTTAAGTTCCTACCTAATATCTTCATTTTTAATGATTTTGTAATTGGTGCCATCCTTTCACTCCCCTCATTTTTCTCAGAGATTTAATATCTGTGGTTTCCAGTATTTGAACAACTGTTTTATATCTAACCCAGCTCTTAGATCCATAGTTTAAAATTGGTTTGAACACTATCTCATATGTAACTACTTGAGTGTTTGACTAATTTCTGTCTTATTCCATGTGAATTTATTAATTGCCTTACTATTATCCCAGCTTTGCTTATTCTGTTATCTATTTCCATATTCAATTTTTCATCTTAATTATACAATAGATGAAATGTTTTATTTATTTATTTTTTTTTTACAGTCATTTCCCTACACAAGAGGTTCCAAGACCTCTGTATGACATTGCCAGGTATGGATAGTTAGAGAGAAGACAGAAATTTGTGTTTCTTGAAGAGCTGACAGGTGTAATTATTAGGAAAACAGTATGAAAAAGACTGTTTTAAAGAACAGATGTGTATGAAATGGAGGAGGATGAGAAATTGGTTTGACAACTTTGGAGCTGAACTGTATATGGGTTAACATCTCCAATTTTGATATCAGGCTTTATTACCTTTTTCCTTCATAATGTGATCCTTATAGATTATGAGCAGGTTTGATAATGTGCACCCTTGTCTCACACCAGATTTTACATACCCTTTCCTGTACTTCCTTCAGTTCTGACTGCTGACTTACAACACAAATATGGACAGCATGCCTTTGTATATAATCCCACTTACATCCTATAATTGTAGAATTTTGAACAAAATCTAAAACTTAAATACAAATCTTTGTTATATTCTCATGATTTCTCATATATATGGGCATGGATGTTTGTGGTTGTCTGTGAAAATACTAGTGGTGGTGGTCTGCGGTAGATGCCGTTGGTGTAGATGATAAAGGTAGTTGCAGTTCGTTGTAGTTGGCGGAATGAGTGGTGGAGATGGAGAGTTTTAGAGTAGGTGTCCTCCCTCGATTAGTCTTTGGACTCCCTGGAGATGTCATGTAATAATATGTGTTAATTGAATATCTGATCCTAACAACTCCTGTTTTTTGCATAAATCTTACCAGGAATACTCAGTAGGGAATTTCTTCTGTAATTCTAACATTCAGTTTTGTTTCCATTTTTGTAGATGAGTATCCTGAGAGAGCTGTACTCCAATTGTCTGGAATTCAACCCTCTGATCAGGCTTTCTGAATTATACAGTGTAAAACTTTTCTTATATTGGAGCATCTTTGGTTGAATATTATCTACTCTAGCTTCCATTCCACATTGCAGGTTTTGGCTTTTTCCATCTCAAGTATTGATATATGCCCCTGATTGCATTCCTAGATTATTTTCTTCCATTTTTTTGTTATTCCTTATTATTTCAAAGTGATTAATTCCTTTTTTTAATCATTATCTGTTTATTCAATGGATATTGATAAATTGGTGTACAAGGTTTTTGTTTTGCATTTTTGTTGAAATTAACTTTTGAGGAGGTTTATTTTAATTGCTTTAACATCATTTATTGTTATATATATATTTTTATTATTATTATTATCCTAAGACCCCATGGAATTAGGTTCATCTAGGTCTCTTTTGTCATACACACAGCTCATCATATGGTGGCTTAAACATTCAAATTCTCTGCAGACACCATGCTCTTGGGCAATACATTCCAATCATTCACAACTCTCCATGCACAAAACCTACTTCTCACTCCCTTGTTCACACCCTCTTATACGGCTTCCAGGGATGATCTTTTGTTCTCCCCCTAATCTCCAGCCATTTTATGAAAAACCACTTTAACACTGATCCTATAGCACACACTTACCAACTTGTACATCTTTATCGTATCACTCCTCTTCCTCCTATTTACTACACTGTAAACTGCATCTTCTCAAGCTTTCCTCATATTCAACATTCCTGAGATCAGAAACTACTTTAGTCAATTGTCTCTGGACCGTTTAAAATCAGGTGACCAAATCTGTGCACAGTAGTCCACATGTAGCCTAATCAAGTCTATAGAATCTCCTTACTTCTATAGTTCGCCCACCGTTTGTAGGTTCCTGCTTGGCGTCTTGCCAAGAATAGTCGATTCATGCTGAAGGGGAGAAAGAAATGAAGGACGTCCGAATTGGTCGCCAACACGCGAAATCACAAGCTTTTTAGGTAAAATTTTCCAACTGTTATACAAGCAACATAGTTAACTACAATAATCATAAAAGAGAAGTTAATTTTCCGACCTGTAATAATAAACAACTCATCCCACAATACGGACTGGCTACCCTAATATCGGAATGGATTCTCCTTTTTCTGAGATGTGCAGAAGTGTCGAAGGATCTCTAATCGGGGGGCGGACTATACAAGCTAGTGTCCTCTGCATGATTACCAGAATTCATTGGGTTGTCCTCACAATTTAGGCAATATTTCCTCTAAATTTTAGTTCCTTATCCATCATCACCCCAAGATCTGTTTCCTCTACCTCCAACAATATATCCTAACCAAGAGTAAATTCTTCATCCCATCTTTTTTTTTCTCAAATTTTAAAACCTTACATTTTGCAACATTGAACTGGTATTCCTACTCCTGTGCCTATTCATACAGTCTATTAAAGTCTTCTTGTTATCTGCTCTACTCCTCATAGTTCATCCCATTTTGCATAATTTACAAACAACTGAATATTCCCATTCAAATCTTCCCCAATATCATTAACATAGAGTTAAACAGCAATGGCCCTAAAACATATCCCTGATCCTCACCATTAGCGACTTTTCTTTTCCCATACACAACTTGTTGATACCTATCAGATTGCCACCCTCCATTCAAATTCACTAGTCTAATATTGAATCCCATCAACTCTAGTTTGACTATCATCCTATCATGCAGTATTCTTTCAAAAGCTTTTGCAAAGTCTAGGTGTACTACTGTGTATCTATCTCCCATGTCCAATGCTGCTGTCACCTTATTGTAATAAGCAAGTAGATTAAAACATGACTTCCCTTGAACAAATCTGTGTTATCCATCAAAAGATAATAGCACTGTTGTCAATCCAATTCTGGAACCTGATTCTCACCAACCTCTCCAACACTAACCACAATACCTGACACACAAATCAGCCTTAATTTGATGATTGAGTTCTGTCACCTCCTTTATAAAGCAATACAATCTTGCCTTCCTTCCACTTCTGTGGAACTTCACTGAATGTAAGATTCGTATTAAACAAATATGTCAAGGCAGATGTGAACTCCCTTAAACATTCCAAAATGCTGAATGTCAGGAATGGAATTTTGAGTAAGTAATACATGAAATGATAAGTAATGAATTGTATGGTGAGAGAATCTTGGACCTGATGACCATATAGAGAAAGACCAGTCTCCTTGCCATAATATGGCCTCAAGAATGCTGCCCACATACCACTACTCAGACTCCTCAAGGCATGGAGGGGGGAGGGGGTATGCGGTAGCAGGATTTTTATGTGCTAACCGACTGGGAAGCCTTTTGATTCTCTACTGATAGGTAACTGTATTATAACCTCCAACTGTACCTTCTAAATGGAGGGAGCTTGGCTCTTTAGGTACATTTGCTCATACTGCATGTAGAAGAGGTGGGAGGGATAGAAACAGGAATCCCTACTTTGGAGACCAATATGGCTATCTCCACATCAAGTTTCCAGTAAGCAGGGTGGTATTTCATTGGATGTTGATTGATCATCTACCATCTAGTGAGACTTGTTGGTCTTTTCTCCAATTTGGCATATTTTGTGAGGGACCATTTTAAGGCAGTTTTAGTAAGAAATGCAGTTAAGATTCTATTTAAAATTAACCAGGAATGTTTTTTTGTTCCTGACTAGTCAGCCTGGCTGATCTCAAGAGGACACCATCTCTGTTTCTGAACGACTTCACAAACATTCACATTCTTTCTTTACTGACATTCACAAACATCCATGCACTGTTGGCATGAATTTTTATAAATATCTGTAGGTGATATACTATGTTTATAACTTAGTGTGAGATCACCACACTAATTATTGGAAGCTCAAAAAAAAAAAAAAAAGTTACCTTTGGACTTTAGAAAGAGTTGCATCCTAGATTACTTATCTTTTAGGAATGAGTCTTAATAGATTGCAGTATAGTGGCTGCTCTCTTCTAAGCACGACACCTAGACCAGTACCTAGGTAGTCTGCAGATGATTTGGTGCCCACACATCACACCTGAATGGTGTGGCATAGGAAGCAGCAGCTGCATACTCTTGATGCTTCTGTTCTAGTGGCCTCATCACCAGAGATTGCAGTACGATAACAGTATGAAAGCAACTCCGACTAGTGCTGCCTTTCAACGTGCAAGGCACAAACGGTATCGTTGCAGTGGCTAGATGGAATTTTGACTTAGAGGTGTTCAGTCATCATCCCACATCTTGAACCTAAATTTGCATTCAGTTGGAGATGTATGCAAAGCATGACATGGCCATGCATCTAGCCAACCATGGCCTCTGTTATTTTCAGCCATAAAAGCAATGATGGAGTCCAGTGCCCTGCTAATGCCAAGTCAGGGCTGCCATGGATTTAGCCACTTAAACTTGCACTTTTCCTGTTTCTTATATTGTTTGCCAAGCACATGATCATGATTCTTTTTCTAACTTAGCTTACATACTAACTTATAGCTAACTTAATCCTAATAGCTCTGACCACACTTACTCCTAAGGAAGGATCTTATTTTCATTTTTATATATATATATATATATTCCAGAGTAATTCATTAGTGGTGTGATCATCCCATCAAGATCACAATCTAACGAGTTCACCATCACTAGAGTCAAATCCAGATATTGGGCCTGAAAAACTATCCATGACCTATGTCTTGATATATCTTATCATTGCCCTCCTCCTCAACTTACCTTTATTATATCCATGGCAACAGTCTCACTGTCTTTCACTATCTTTGCTCTCTTTCTCACTCACTCACTTTTTCTTTATTGCTTCTTCGATTAACTCCCTGTCTTCCCTCATACCATACTTGTCACATTTCATATAATTTTTTTGCCAGTTCCTTTTCTACTTCATAATATTTTTAGCTTGGGGGCATGGTTCCCATGCTGCCAAGCACGTCCCCAGGTTGCGGATAGGGGAATGGTCTCTGGATACAGAGGCTAGCTGCGAATAAACGGGAAACCTGTGAATATGAGCAGTTGTGGACAATGGGATGGCATCTACTAACAGGAAGTGGTGAGATAGACAGTGGCATGACTGTTTCTATAAAAAGCCACACATATCCAATGATGGGGATGTGACATGGTGAGATGTAACTGCCATTCAATAAGTCACAGCCTGCTGGAACTTGGGACAGCAACAACTTTCATCCTGATCAGCGGAAGATCACCATAAGTGACAACGGTGTAAATGATATTGTGATTGGCAGACAATCATGAAGAATGAGGAAACAGCTAGCACAATGAGCCTCTTTAGAAGGCTATTGCTAGACAAGGAAGGCAAAGGGATACAACCTTGTTCTATTTTTCCATAGTAAGATAGCAGTTTGGATTTTAATTCTAAGAGATAGTAATGACCACAATCGCTCGATACTTATGCACTGCAGGGGAAGAAGCAAGGCTTCCCAGGGTGTAAGCCAGCAAAATCCTTGCACATTCATTGGGACATGGAATGTGAGAACCCTCCTACAAATTGGAAAACTTGAAGAGAGAAATGGAGAGATTAAAAATAGCCATATTGGGAATTAGTGAAATGAGATGGAATGGAACTGGAGGCTTTTGGAGTGGTGATTACAGAGTAATTTATTCAAGTGACGAGATGGCAAAAAATGGAGATGCAGTGGTTCTCAATAAGGAATGGGGAAGAAGAGTAATTAACTCAGTAAAATGTAGTAGCAGATTGATAATGGTAAAACTAGAAACAAAACCAACAAATATTATAATACCACAAGCTTACATGTCTACTAGCGACCACAATGATGATGAAGTTGAGAGAGAGTATATGTAGATATTGAGAATTTAATCAAACTCACCAAAAAAGATATAATCTTATTGTCATGGGTGATTGGAATGCAATCATTGGTGAAGGCAAAAGATGGTAGAGAGGTGGGAAAGTATGGACTTGGATGCTGAAATGAAAGAGGAGATAGAATTTTGGAGTTCTGCCACCAATTCAATCTGATCATTACTAATACCTGGTATGAGGTACCTAAAAGAAGAAGGTATACTTGGAAAATGCCAGGGGATATAGGAAAGTACCAAATAGATTATATTATGACAAGAAATAGATTTAAAAATCAAGTAAAATCATGCAAAAATTACCCAAGAGCTGATATTGATAGTGACCACAATTTGGTTTTATTGAAATGCAATCTGAAATTTAAGAAGTTGTCACAACCAAGGAAAAGGCCTAAATGGAACATAAATAACCTGAAAACAGAGGAAAACCATAGAAACTATAAACAGCAAACTGGTGAAAGCATTAAAACTGGAGAGATGGAAAAGAAAAACATTGAGGACTAGAGGAAAGAAATGGACTCACTTGAAGGATGCAATCATCAAGGCTGCAAATGACTGCATAGGATTAAGGAACAAGCAAATAAAAAAGCTATGGATCACCCAGGACATTCTAGATCTAATAGATGAAAGAAGAAAATACAAAACCTCCCTAAAGGAAGAAAGCAAAGACAAATATAAATATATAAAAAAATATGATAAATAGAAAGTGTAAACAAGCAAAAGAACAATGGTATGCAGAGAAATGTAAAGAAATAGAAGATCTAACAAAGACTGGGTGAATCGATAAAGCTTTTAACATTATAAAAGGAATAATCCAGCAAAAAGACAAGTACAACTATCAGAAATGAACAGGGGAACATTCTTATAGGTAAGGAAGAAATTTTGGAAAGATGGAAGGAGTACTTAGAAGATCTATATAGTGGAAAAGATCTAGATGCCAAGGCTATAGAAGATGAAACAAGACTTAAATTGGTCCAACTATATTAAAAGATGAATTTGAATGGGCACTAAATGAATTATCTGCCAACAAGGCACTAGGCATTGATAACATCCCCTAAGAATTAATGAAATTCAGGAAATATAATCAAGTCATACCTTTTCAAGATCATAAAGGATATATATGAAACAGGGATCATTCCCAAAGATTTTAAACAATGCTCTATCATACCATTCCTAAAATAAATATTGCAAACATGAAAATCATCGAACAATAAGTTTAATATCACATGCTTCGAAAATACTGCTAAAAATTATACAAAAAAAAGACTAACAAAGATGGCTGAAGATTATATTGGCAATGACCAGTTTGGATTCAGGGGACAAGAGAAGCAATCCTAGTTCTAAGAACAGTTATCGAAAGAAGATTTGAGAAGAATCAAAATACTCTGATAGTCTTTCTTGACTTGGAGAAAGCCTTCATTAGTATTAACTGGAACCAAATGTTTCACTTCCTGCGAGGGTTGTATGAAAAGTTTGGAAAAAATAAGTTTAACACATTTTTTTGGAAAAAGTCACCTTTATTTCTCAACATAGTCCCCATCGAGGTCTACACATTGGGTCCAGCGAGTTTCCAATTTTTTCCCACAGAGCCAGATTTTTAAATCTGGGAACAAGAAGTCACATGGGGCCAAGTCCGTAGAATACAGTGGATGTGGAACCAGTTTGAACCTCAATTTGTGGAATTTTGCTATTGTGACAGCTGATGTGTGGGATGGTGCATTGTCTTGATGAAAGAGCAATTTTTTTGTGCACCAATCTTGGCCGGTTTTTTTTTTTTTTTTTCAGTTCTTCTAAATGATCTAACAGTGACGCATAATAGATTCCTGTTATTGTCTTACCCTTTTCCAAATAGTCTATCATGATAATTCTTTGGGAATCTTAAAAATCAGTGGCCATCACCTTCTCAGCTGACAAAACAGTCTTTCCTCTTTTCGATGATATTTCACTAAGCATTGTCCACTGTTTTCACTGCTGCTTGGACTCAGGTGTGTAGTGGTAGATCCAAGTTTCATCTACAGTCTTGAATCAAAGCAAAAAATCCTGCGAATCGCCAAGCACTGCATTGAAATATCTTTTCCATGCGTTTTTGATTGACAATCAATAATTGAACACACAGCTTTTTCATGTGCCATTTTTCGTGCAGGATATTATACACCTGTTCAGTTGAGATGCTTACAATCTCAGCATTCTCACTCACTTTCACTCGGCAGTCTTCCATAACGATACTATGGATTTTGTCAATCATTTCCTTCGTAGTGACCTCAGTTGGGCGTCCCGAGCGCGCCTCATCTTTGGTGGAGTTATACCATGTTTAAACTCATTTGTCCAAAAATAAATATTCTTTAATACTGGTGCAGAATCCCCATGAACCACATCTAACTCGACTTTGATCTGTGTGCCCGTTCACTTCTTCAAATAAAAGTGTTTTTTCACTGCACGAAACTTGTTTTTCTCCATTTTATGAAAAATGCGAACACAGTCATTTTAAATGTTTGCCAAATGAGAACTACGCAGCTAAAATTTTGCCAGGGTTCATGAAAAAGACGATACGTGTCGACAGTATGAATGAATGAACGAATTGTGTTGCTGTCTATTGGAAATTTATCAAACTTTTCAAACAACCCTCATAAAAACAATAAAGGTAGATTGGAGAGATAGAAGGCTCATATTTAATCTTTACAAGCACCAAGAAGACCTAATAGAAACAGCCAGCAATAAAACAAAAACCGCAATAGCAAGAATGCGTAGAGGTGTAAGACAGGGGTGCTCTCTTTCACCATACTGTTTAATCTCTACATTGAAGATGCAATAAATAAATTGGAAGAACTAATAGAAACAGGAATTAAGATAAATGGAATTGATCTTAACTGGCTATGGTTTGCGAATAATATAGCAGTTATAGCTGATAACGAATACAAACTGAAATCCACCCTGACAAAGGTGGAAGAAATTTTCACAGTACAGCCTAAAAATTAATTATAGGAAAACAAAGTATTAATTACAAGTAAAGCAAATCCAATGAAAATAAACCTGGAAATAAATAATTTAATACAAGTATCCTCTTTTAAATATCTTGGTAGTCTTATCACAGAAGATGGAAGAAACCAATCAGATATTAAAGCATGAATAATCTTGGCCAAAAAAAGTTTTCCACAACAGAAGAAACATTTTTACCAGTAAAGGACTTAGCATCCAGCTCAAAAAAAGGCTAGTGAAAACATACATATGGAGCATTGCATTATATGGTTGTGAGGCCTGGATGCTTACAAAACGAGACATCAAAAAGTTGGAGGCATTTGAACTTTGGTACTGGAGAAAGATGATGAAAATTAGTTGGACAAGAAAAAAAAGTAATGAAGTTCTAAATATAGTTCATGAAGAGCAATCACTAATGAACCACATCAGTAAGAGAAGAAAAAGCCTAATTGGATACCATCTGAGGCATTGGGGGACTGTTGAAGGAAAGAGGCCACGAGGCAGACCAAGAATTTCATATATACATAACATAGTGATGCTAACTGGTGCTAAGAGTTATGAAGAGATAAAAAGGAGGTCACAAGACAGGATGTTATGATGTGCTGCTATAACTAACCAATCTTCGGATCAATGCACCAAAGAAGAAGAAGAATTTTAGCTTGAATAAATTATTCTCAACTTAAGATTTAGTAAGATCCTTTAATCATGTTCAGTAATTCAATTTTTACCATATGATTCCTATTCATGAAAAATTGTAAGCCTATAGAATTATTAGAATTGTGAGTGGATAAAGGATTTTTTTAATTAATTTCACACACAGTATGATGAATGAAAAAAAAACAGTACTAAATAACTACAATGATATGGAGTAAACAAATAAATATGTTTACACATTATGATATGTACAACCACAACTATTAGTGGAATCTTAGTCGAATAAAGCATTAACAACAGTCGATTATGTGCTTGAAATGGGCACCTTGTCCTTCAAGACAGGTTTCGTAGTGCATGCTAAGGTTCCTCTGTCATCTTAAAGAACACGGGTTGGGACATCTGCTAGACATACTGTGCAGTTTTATCCTTTAGTTCATCAAGGTTTGAAGGTAGGTCATGGTGGAATACCTATTCCTTCAATGTATCTGAAACAAAAGCATTAAGTGATATCAGAAGAACGTGAATGAGTACATGAATAATGTAAACCTCAAAATTAGCCTCTGGGGAAAGAGCTCTGATAAATAGGCTCTAGAACCATTGATGTGTGACAGGTTGCTCAATCCTGTTGTAATACCAATGCATGAAATGGAATACTTTTTGCACAACACATCGTATACAAATTCTGGTTGAACAGAACCAACACATTCTCAATGTAGCATTTGCTATTCAGAGATAGGGTTACATCACCTCTTCAATGAAGTAGGGCCTGATTATGCCATGGGTGGAAACTACACACCATGCAGTGACCTTCTCACTTTGAAATGGTTTTTCTTGGACAAATTCAGGTCTTGAGAAACCAGGAAACCTATAGATTCATCTGTTTAAATGGAAAAGTGCTTCATCCGAGAACTGGACATTATGGAGGAAGGATGGATCTTCATAGACATTGACCAGTATGCGTGCACAGTATTCCCACCGTTCATCATAATCCGTTGCTGTTAAACATTTACCCACCTGAATGACATACGAAAAGCACTCAGTTCCTTAAGGATTCTCTGTTTGGCTTTGACTCATTTCAGAGACTGTAACACTTGCTCCAGCACATGCCTGTGATTCTCATTTGTGTTAACTGTTTGTGATCTCCCCAGATGCCCTTTGCATTGCAGTAGAACACTCCAGTATGTTGGAACCTCTCGATTAAAGCAATGGTGACACTATTGGCTGGGGCACTCGTATGGAAACGACAAACTGCACACAAACATGTTGTAGGCCTGGACCTTTTGCCTTTCCAACTCTGTATGAATGAAAATAATGCTCAACAATGAACGTCTTTTTTTCCTACATCAGCACCATTTAAACATCTAAATGTAATGCCATAGATCCTACACCTGCTCTTCTGTTAATGTGCATGCAGTTGAATGGCATATCTCATAGCACATGTACTGAAGGAGGCATCTTTGCATCATACTATATATATACACTGAGTTAGCTTTGCATTAGGACCCCCCTGAGTTTACAGATTCGGTACAATAATGTAGCCATGCATGTGGTGAATCCTAGAAGTGTATGTCGGGTGTCATGACTGGTATCTCAGCAACGACTTACAACAGTTGCACAGCTGACCTACCAGTCAGCTGTGCAACTGTTGTAAGTCGTTGCTGAGATACATCAGGGCAGATTGATCCATTTCCATATGCACCATTCACCGTACTTTGCTTCATCTGGGGTCCCACAGCCAGAGACCAACAAGGCAGTGGTGTAGCTGGGGGGGGGGGTGCGGAAGGGCGGTCCGCCCTGTTGGGCACTTTGAACCTTTTTGAACTTTTGCAGTTGATTCTAAAATACAGTCTTGAGAACTCAGTTCCAAATATTGTAATACTACTGCAAATTTTCCTCACAATTGCTGTAAGTGTGATCTCCCCAAATGCTAGTTGTGAGAGGAGTTTTTCTAAATAAAAGTGATTAAGATTTACCTACATTACTGTGAAATAGACTTTGAAAATGTCATCGACGATTTTACTAACAGAAAAGCATGAAAAATAACATTTTAGAATGTTGAAATTAAAATTTTACTTCAAAAATAAACATAGTGTTTTAATTTATTTCCCTATATGTCGTTTTGATTTTTTTGTAGTATTTTTGGTAGGCATTGAGAGGAGCGGCAAACTCAGGGACTGCTCCGGGTGGCAAAAGCTGTAGCTACGCCACTGCAACAAGGGTACCCATGATAATGGCCAGGCATCACAATGAAGTACTATGTGATATCAATGTCATGTTCAGATACTATAAATGGACACACCTATCCTCTGCATATAATCAGTAAAGGTTTGCCATTAATGGGACAATGTGGCGACATAAGGTCGCTAATATTTCAGAAACAGCCATACTTGTTGGTTGCTCCCGTACTACTATATCAAGGTTTTCCTTGATATACTGGATTAACCATGAACAGACATCTAGCAGAAGGGCTCGGATTAGTCAGCCAAGCGTGGTTGATCCTAGAAGTGAATGTCAGGTGTTACGATTGTTATCTAAGCAACAACATGCAACAGTCACACAGTTCACCCACCAGTACAACAGAGAGGCAGTTTGACCCATTTCCACATGCACCATGCTCCATACTTTGCTTTGCTTGGTTTCCACAGCTGGAAACCAACAAGGCATACCTATGATGATGGATGGCCAGGCTGGTGGAGGTGGTGTTATGGTCTGGGTAGTTTTTACCTGACATGCTCTAGGTTCATTGTTTATCATTCCACTGAATAGTGAATGCCACAGGGGCCTGTTGGCTGACCATATCTGTAGGAGGTTTACCCAACCACAGTGCCATCTTTCAACAGGACAACACACTTCATCATGAGGTTCGTACAACTACTGAGTGGCTGGAGGAACATGATAATGAATTTGCTACGTTGTCTTGGCCCTCAAACTCCCCGGACTGTAACCCAATTGAATATGCCTAAATGAGGTTGTGAGAACTGCTGATCCTCCTCCACAGAATGAGCGCTTTAACTAACGGAGTTGCTGCAGCAGACATGGATTGAGTTATGCAACGTGCGGTCGAAGGTGTTCAGCATCGTGGGTGTTCCTGATGCAAAGTAACTCTCTCTCTCTCTCTCTTTGTGTGTGTGTTTTTATTTTAAGGAAAATAACTTATGATTACATAATCGAATGTTAAAATAGAAATAAATAATAAATAAAAATAATAATAAAAAAAAAAGAAATAAATGGAAATAGTTATGAAATAACAGTCAAAAAGGTTGTGGCTGAAATTGATATTAAGGTGAACAGGATTTAGTGCAATTTCTGTTGATTCTATGATTTTTCTTTAAAGTTCATTCATAGGTGATATCTCTGAGATATCATTTGATACAAAGCTTGATTGATTTTTCCATTTGTCCATAATATGGGGAATTACAGCCACTCTAAAGAGTCATGTTTAGGTTTTACTGGTCAAAGCCAGCATCAAAGCTTTTTTTTAAGGGGAGTAAATAAGATATGTATTTTATATTATTTATTCCATCCATTAATTAATTAATTACCATTACCTCCCTCAAATGCTCCTTTATCCTTTACCACTTCCCATGCACTATCAACATCCAGCCCTTGCAGTTTTACATGCCATGGCACTGATCCAAGCAATCTCCTAAGCTTGTCATACTTACCAGCCCAGTAATTCCACATGTACCCTGTCTTAATTGAAAATTCCACACATTTAGCCACCTCCCAGGTCAAGACTTTATGATCACTCATACTGGGATTGGACGGTATACCAGCTCGAGTCTTACGTGAAGTGGCAAAGGAATTGTCGCCCTTGACCATATTGTTTAATTTAAGTCTCAGCTGTGGGTTAGTCCTGAGGGGGTGGAAAGAGGGGAAAAATAGTTCCATTGCATAAAGGAGACTAAAAGACTGCTGTTTCAAATTACCAATTGATTAGCATATCAGGAGTTGTTAAGGTTTTGGAGAAATTAGTCGAGAGCAAAATACAGGAATGGATAGATGGAAATGGGATACTGTATGGGGTCAGCATGGTTTTGTGAAGGGTAGATCATGCCTCAGTAACTTGCTCACATTCTATAATATAGTGATGGCTGAACTGGATAAGGGTAATGTGTTTACAGTGATACTGCTGGACTTTGCTAAGGCCTTTGACAGGATACGATATGGAATTATAATCAGTAAACTGCAGCACATGGGGATGGATATAGGATTGGTGAGATGGATAGGAAGGTGGTTAATGGAGAGATATCAGAGAGTAGTTTATTCAGGAATGGAGTTCAAAAGAAGGACTGTTACTAGTGGTGTGCCACAGGGTTCTGTTCTTGGACCACTGCTATTTAATTTGTTCATTAATGACATAGGAAAGGATCTGAGAGGAACTGTTCATTTATTTGCCGATGATGCAAAGTTGGGTAGAGCAATAGTGAATACACATGATGTCAAAATTTTGCAGGATCATTTGGATAGATTGGCAGACTTGGCTAAGGAGAATAGATGTCAGTTTAATGTGGCAAAGTGTAATGTTATGCATTTTGGGGTGAAAAGATTAGCAGCTATATACCACATTGGTGGAACTGTACTTCAGGAAATTGACGAAGCCAGAGATTTGGGAGTGTTGGTGAATAGGGAGTTGAAGTTTAGTGGGCACATAGGAAAAGTGGCAAAATCAGCTCATCCGATCACTTGGTTACTGAACAATACAAGCATGTTATTGTTCCTCTTTATCGAGCCTTGATAAGACCCCATGTTGACTACTGACTGCTGTGCCCAAATCTGGGTGCCAGGGTTTCTTCTTGATGGGGAGGAGGTAGAGAGGATCCAGAAGCAAGTGACCACGATGATAGCTGGTCTATGGAATGAACCTTACAAGAACAGGTTGAAGATCTGTCAACCAATTTAGGAAATTGGTTGATAGGCGAAAAAGGGGTGATATGATTGAAACATTAAAATTACTGAGAGGTTTTTATAAGATTAATTCAGAGGAAATTTTTCAGAACAGTTCTGGTTGTAGGAGAGCTAGGGGCCATCCATGGAAACTGAGCAGGAGTGTAGTTAGCAAGGGTGTTAGAACTAGGTTTTTTACTTGGAGAGTGGTGAATGAGTGGAATAAGCTGCTAGAGTCTGTTGTGGGTGCCATGACTATGAGTTCAAAGCAAAGTATGGTAGATATTGTGCAAATTGCAAATAGTTCTTGGCATGATGTTTAGGGTCTCTCTCGATGAGTAAGGACTCCTTGGAGTTGCCCATAATAATAATATTTCTTGAGGATTTTTGCCAGTTTGTTATAAATAGAGCTGATATGTGGAATGGTGATATAACCTTTCACATTGTTATTCTCTTCGCCATGTAGGAGCATTAAACAAGAGTTTAGAAATCGACCGTTTACGATAACCATTCTTCTAAAAAATTGATAAAAGTAGCTTTAAGTCTTTGGTAATCTCTTTTTCATTGCTAATGAAAAAGAGATTGCTCACAGGTTTCTAAAGTAGAAATAATACAAACTTTTGAGGTTGATAATGATGGGACTGAGCATGAAGATATCTGCTGATATGTGTATTCTTTCTGTAGATGAAAGTTTTTAGTTTTTCAAACAAATGAGTAAGTTTTACATCAAGAAAAGGAAGCAAACTTCCTTTTCTTGATGTATTGTTGGTTGTAAAGAATGATTCAGTAACTCATGGAGTGATTAAGGGCCATGGCTCCAAATAAAGAAAATAACATCTTTTCCACAAACTTGGTTTTAATGGAAAGGAGTTTATTGCTTTACTTCGAAATCTTCTGAGTATATATTTGCTAGTATAGATGATAGAGGGCTTCCATTAGCTAACCAGTAAATTTGCTTGTAAATCATGTTTCCAAAAATGAAGTAGCTTGAATTTATATACAGTGACTTAAGAGTGTCAATAATTTTTTAGATAATTTATCTTGAAAAAGAACTAATACTTTTTCTGTGGGTACATTAGTAAATAGAGAATTGACATCAAAGCTTGCTAAGATTTCATCTTTTTGTAGATGTATGGCTTTAATCATGGAAACAAAGTATTCAAAATTCTTAATATAAGAATTAGAAGAACCTGTAAAATATTTTAATAATTATGCCAGATGTGTGGCTAACTTATAAGTAGGGGAGTCAATTCCATATACAGTTGGTCTTAGTGTTCTCTTTGTGTATTTTTGGAACCCAATACATGCAAGGAATGAGGGGGGGGGGTACAGGGATTTGGGAGATAATCTTAATTCTCTAGAGAATGCAAAAGTAGTCTTGAGGAGGTTATTAGTCCATTTATGTAATTCTCGTGTTGGATCATTATCAAGAATAGAGTAAGTATCTGTGTGTAGTAGCTCTGCCATTTTGTAATAATATTCTTTGGTATGTAGGATGACTTTCATTTCCTTGTCAGCAGGGAAGGATTATAATATTTTCATTTTCTTTTAAATTTTTTAGTGTTTGGAGCTCTGCTTTTGCTTGGATAATAGCAAAGATAGATTCTGATTCTAATTGCATTAATTTAGCTTCATGAGGTGGAAGAAAAGAAGCAGTCTTTTCAATTTTGGATAATAAAAGTCCTTTAGGAATACTACGAGGGGAAATTGCAAAGTTAAAACTCTTTCTGAGAATATCTGTTTCTGTGTTTGAAAGATGGTAACCAGACTTATTGATTATGATCTTGTTAAGAGGAAGATACTTTGGTTTAGAAAACTTCTTTTGTTCTGATTTCAAAGCAACAAATTTTCTAATTTGAATTTATTTCTGTTCTAGATGTTAGTTGCTTGAGAGGTAAGCATAAATCAATGCATTGTCATAAGTTATTTTCTACAGTTTGTTCTAAAGAGGCAGATAAAAAAGCCTTATGGGAATTTAACTGTGCTATATATATATATATATATTTTTTTTTTTTTTTTTTTTTTTTTACGTGGTCTGAAAACTCTGCCCTAGTGAACAAGATGGTACTTTTTTTCCGATAAGTTGGCCAGTGATTTCACACTTGGCAATGAAATTCATGTACTGCCTTTAAGACATTCACAAGCATCCATGTCCACAACAGAGTTTAAATATGCAGCCTGTTAGTTGAAGAGAAACTATGCTAACTGCTCAGCCAATCAGGTCAGCAGATTGGGTATTTCTTCATTTGTAGTTAAGATTTTGGAAAAATAAAAAAAAATTGTCTTATACAGAATTTGGACAGTGAATGTGAGATTTAGAGGCCAATGTGATTTTGTTGAAGGATTGTCTGGTTTTAGTAATATGGTCATTATATCTGGTCATTGAGAGTTAACTTTTAAGAGATTTTATTTCTCTTTGTCGATCAGCTGGCAATTCTGCTAGCATTAATCTGGTAAGCATAATTTGTTTTCAGAACAAAAATATAAAATTTCAAAGAAAATATTCCTATTTTATCATTACTTAAATTTAGAAAACCTGTCTTTTACCTTGATTCAGCATGTTTAAAAAAAATTTTAATATTTCATATAAGCGTGATATCATTTGTTAATCAAGTTTTCATATATTTTATTAGTTCATTAACTTTTGTTAATAAAAGTTTGTATTGAAATGTTTTTTTGTCAAGTATATTTAAAAATGAAAATATTAACTTGTACCTGGATATAGTTGGCTTGGCAGTTGATAAAATCATCCTTTTGATGGATCACTTCATTAGTCACTGTTAATCACACAGTGATAAAATAAATAAATTATCACATATCATTAATTTTCTAATTAATGATAAATATGTGATAAATTAGCTAATGATTTCACTATAAATCTTGATTAGCTTCAAAAGTTCATGTAAGTCTTGTAATTCTTTTGGTATTGTTAGATGCTGTTATAACTGTTGCAGGTTCCATTGTTAGTGTTCTCTCTCTGTGTGTTTCACTTTATCATTCATATAAGATTGGACAGTAAATTGTACTTCACAAGAAATTATATTCCCTTTTTAGCCCTTTTATTCTTGAAACAATTATGTTATCATTATTACCCAAGATCCCATGGAGTCAAAGACTCATCTAGGAGATCCTTTTATCAAACACACAGCTCATCATATCATATCATGCTTTAAACACACTCAAATTCTCTGCAGATACCACACTCAGGCTAGTCATTCCAATCATTCAGAACTCTGCATGAAAAAAACCTGCTTCTCACACCCTCTTTATACAGTTTCCAGGAATGACCTATGGTTCTCCCCTGATCTCCCACTATTTTCTGTAGAACCTCTCCAGCATTCATCCTATGACAACCCCTTAATAACTTGTAGGTCTCTATCATATCTCCCCTCTTCCTCCTGTTCACTAGACTCTGCAAGTTGCATCTTCTCAATCTTTCCTCATACTCGACATTCCAGAGGTTAGAAACTACCTTAGTCAGTCACTTCTGGACCCTTTCCAACATCTCTTCATCCTTCTGAAAACTAGGTGACCAAATATGGGCACAATAGTCCATGTGTGGCCTAATCAAAGCCTTATACAACAGAACAAGAATCTCCCTACTTCTACAAGTCGGTATCCTCCGCATCATTCCCAGAAGCGTTTGTGTTGTCTTCACAATTTTGGCTATGTGTCCCCTAAATTTCAGATCCTTATCCACTATTCACCTGCAGATCTCTTATTTCATCCACCTCCGACAATATATCCTTACCAAGCATAAATTCTGCATCCCATTTTTGTTTTCCAAATTTTAAAACCTTACATTTTGCAACATTGAACTCATATCCCCATTCCCATGCCCAATCACTCAATTTATGCAAGTCTTCTTGTAAGTCCACAATATCTTCTCTACTCTTCATAGTTCATCCCAACTTTGCATCATATGCAAACAACTGAATATCTCCATCCAAATCTTCACTAATATCATTAATATACAAGTTAAACAGCAATGTATGTTCCTAAAACAGACACTTGAGGCACACCACTAGTAACTTTCCTTTTCCTGGATATCGCATCCAATCTAATATCCAACCCCATCCACTCCAGTTTGACTATGAACTTATCATGCGGTGATCTATCAAAAGCCTTTGCTAAATCTAAGTATATTACTATGTATCCTTCTCTGTCCATGGAAGCAGTCACCTTATTGTAATAAGTAAGTAGATTACTAAAACATGACCTCCCTTTAGTAAATCCATGCTGTCCATGAAAGATAATACCATTGTCAACTCAATTCTGAATCCTAGTTCTCACACGCTTCTTTAACAACTTAACTACAACACCTGACACACAGATAGGCCTATAGTTTGATGCTTGAGTTCTATCACCTCCTTTATGAAGTGGCACAATCTTGCCCTCCTCCCACTTTTTAGGAACTTGACCCAGTGCAAGACTCGTGTTAAAAAAATATGTCAAGGCTGGCGTCAACTCCCTGGCACATTCCTTCAGAATACGTGCTGATATATTATCATGTCCCACAGCCTTATTTACATCTAGGTTGTTCAACTCCCCATACACCTCTTGCTCACTTACAGTCAGTCTCTCTTCCCCATCATCAACTGCTCTCAATCTCCTTCTGATTCATAAAGCAGTTCATAAAGGTCTTTTAATCATTTACAAGATTGAAAGACCTTTATGAACTGCTCATTAAGTATCTCCACCACACCTTCTGCAACAGCTGTCTTTATACCATTTTCTCCAGTCAGTGTCATCCTTCCATGATAATTCTTTCTTTTTGCTGGCTACATATCGAAAGAACTCCTTAGGATTCTTTTTTTTGCTTCATTAGCTAACTGCTGTTCATACCTCTCGCCAACCAAGTCACCCACCTTGCCTGGTCTTTTTAGTCCTCATGGAATTGGTTATTTCCACTTCTCTTTTGCCGCCTCCATAATGCCCTTTTTTCTCTGTATCACGTGCTTAATCTCTTTATTCATCCATTTCACACCTACCTTATTTAACCTGATCATCCTTGGAATACATTTAGACATTGCATCTATTAGATAGTTTTTTAAAATTTCCCAAGTTGCATTGATCTCTTTTCCAGCTAACTTCTCATTCCATGCCACACCTTCAAGCTGTCTCCAGAGTTCTTCATAATCATCCCCCTTTTCTTACAGAGGTCCTCACACTGCTGGCAACCATCCAGGTAATCATCTCATGGTCACTCTCACCAATTGATGGGTGATTTGACACTTCATTTATAATTACATCCTCTGATGAGATGTCCAAATCCAAGACCCTCAATCATCGTGTGCCCTCTGTTACATACTGTCTGAGGTAGTTATCCCTCAAAAACTCAAGAAACTCATTTTCTTTACTTCCAGTTGCTATCTCATCATTCCAGTCTATATTGCAATAATTAAAATCGCCCATTATGATCACTCTTTTCTTATTTGCTTGGCTAATTTGATTATACATTTCATAGTCACTACCATCCACATTTCCTGGTCTATAACATCATCCAACCAAGTATTTGATTCCATTGACCTCTATCTCACACCATGCTGCCTCAAAACCACTGGCACTATTTCCCTCTTGCATCTCTACTTTTTATGGACATAACTCTTTCTCTATCATCAATAGCGCTCCCCTCCCTTTTTTTACCCTTCTATCCTCACAAAACATATCATATCCTTCCATCTCTATTCCTGTCAGGATGTCGTACTCATCTAACCATGTCTCACTTATTTCAACAATTTTTGGGTGAACAGACTCAATTAGTGCAACCATTTCATCTGCCTTGTTTCTTACACTTCTAGCATTTATATATAAACACAACAGCTCATTCCTGGATCTACAGCTAGTTCCACTGATAACACTCATTCGATGTGATCTCTCCATGCTCGACTGGGGCCATTTCCCTTTCTGCTTATTCATTTTAGAACCTTCGATTCCAACTGTTTCCTCTTGATCCCAGGTCATCCCATTCCTTTCCTGTCTACACATGCTCTCACATCCTCTTGGTGCATCCACCTTTCTCATGCTGTGTACTCGCCCTTTTTTTTTATTGGTGGGAGGAAACAAAAGTTTGTATATGCAGGTTAAAACAAGATTATAATTTTTGTCAAGTATAATTTACACTCCAACCGAATATAAAAACTGCTAGAAGATTATATGATGATATTTTAACTTCTGCATATTTTCTTTAGAATGCTAATACAGTGATACCTTGGCTAACGAAGATAATTCGTTTCGGAATCACATTCGTTAGCCAAAACATGATTTCCCTTAGGTTTCTATAGAAAATCGCTTAATTCGTTCTGGATTTACTATTTTACTATTTGGATTTACTGCCTACTATTTAAAGATAAGTTTTATAAAATAGTAAAAAGCACACTATAAAAGGGCAAAAACTCACCAAAGGCTGAGATGAACAGCTACCCAATTAGATGAAGGAGAATGGAAAGTAGAATGAAAAACTGACGATCTTTACACTATTATAAACACTTTACACTTTATTAAACTGAAAATATGTACACAACGTTTTTACTATTCTTCTTCCAAATTTTCAAAATTTATTCAAGGTAAGTCTCCTCTTCTTCAGTAGCTGGCTTCTGTCTCTTTGCTAAAGGAGAAGTCAAAAATCTGTCCAAAGTTGATTGAACTTCTCTTTTTATCAGAATGTTTTTAAAGTGATTCAGACACTTCTCGCTGTCTCAAACGTAAACAACCCAGTCGAGTTGGTGGGTCTTCCCTATGTGATGTGGTCAGCTCATTTCTTTGTCACACACATACAGCTGGAAAAGATAAGCTCCTGGAATGGCCCGACCGTTCATGTTTGCTGCTTTATGTTAGCACGTACATCCACTAAAATATTCGTTAGCCAAGTCCAAAAAACAAAGAAAGAAAAATTCGTTAGCAGGGTCACTCGTTAGCCGAGGTATCACTATATTGAGAAATTCAGGTGATATTTTGTGTTCTTTTTGACCTTGCATCATTTTAATGACATTATATTGTTGTGTATAATTTTTTCTTCCTATCTGCACTTTCTGAGAATTAATGAGAAGACTTACACATTTTATAGTTCTCTTTTTTTTTAACTTGACCATAACAGATTTTAATTATTTTGTTAGTGTACACATACACACTATTTATATAATTGGTGAACTTGAAGGATCAACTGCATGGTTAGCTGATTATTTTCATTGAAATCTCAGGAATTGCAGGCAATTGTTTTGAAGTGCAGGATGAAATAAGAACATGTATGCTAACTTCTGTCTGCATAGAAATAGTTAACTAGAAGCAACTGAAATACAGGCAGTCCCCATCTTATGGATGGGTTTTGTTCCAGAGGACAGGAAGTCAAAAAAAGTTTATTCGGGTCTATTTTAAAAGCTGGCTGTATCTGATAGAAGTTTACCATATAAGCTAGAAATGTTTATAATGTAATGTTAAGTGCTAACAAAGGGAAATTTGAAATACATTTTTGATGGTGAATCGCTTAAATTAAGAAAATTATAAATTTAAAACATTTAGAATTGTAGATTTCAATGATTCAGGTAATTTACTGATTATGACTACAATCATCTTTAATGATTGTATTCATAATCAGTGTATCCAGTTTAAAGTTATGTAATAGACTTGCAATGCCTTAATCGACTTCATAATTCCTAATGATATTCAATTTCATTTCATAAAGGTAGGAATCATGAATTTGTGGAATTCATGCTGTTTGCTGTTTCTACTTCACATGGAATAAAGTCTTCTTACAGAAAGTTATGATAATATACAGTGAATTATATGACATTTCCCAACTTAAATTAAACGTTAATCGTTCATCCAATCACCCTTTCTGATATTTACTATTTTCAATTTTATCTATTTCCTTAACACCAGAAAAGTCTCAGCATAGAATGTTTTTTTGCAGTTTTACTGATGATCCGAACTCTGAACCTCTCTTTACCAGGAAAATCTCAGAAACTAGTCATTCCATTGTCTGCTTAAGTTGTAGTTTACTTATTATTCAAACACTGCATCTCTGATTATTCCATATAGTTAACCCCTAGAAACCAAGTGGTTTCTAGGGGTTAACTATATGGAACATAGGTGTCATATACAGTAAATCACTGTATCTACCAAGGAAGTATAACTGCAGGAAATGAACACTTTGAAAGAGTAGGTTCTCCAACATATGGTGTTATATACAGTAGAAAACAAAGGAATGTATTCAGTGTAGTACAGTTGACTCTCGCTATAGCAAACACCACTATGACCAACACACTTAACTACCAAAAAGTCCCAATCAAAGTTATGCAAGATTCAATATTAAAAGAAATTCACTATAGCAAATTGTTTCCACTGTAACAAACAGTTTCCATGTTCCTTACAAGTTTGCTATGGTGAGAGCTGACTGTATCAGAATACATCTGAAGAAAGTAGCTGTGGTATTTCATGTGTATTCTTGTAGTGTTCAGGATAATTTAAATAGATAATTTAAAATCGATTTGTGCTACTTCTGTTATGTGAAAACTTTAATACACCATGGCAAATCTCATTTTGCCAGTATTAGAAATTTGTTTTCTCGGGGAAGGAAATTTTAATTTTACTGTTATTCGTAATTCTGTGATTTTTTTTAAACTCATATGGTGACAATTATAAACACCTTTAACAATTCTATCAAGTTTTATTCTAAAGAATTAATTTCTTTCAGGTAAAATGGATGATGTACTGGATTGTGTTTGCTCTCTTCACATGTGTAGAAACATTTGCTGATATCCTAGTCTCATTTTGGTATGTCCTAACAACTAACACCAAGCTTTTCCTCAGAAAACATTTAATTATAATGAAATTATTAATCTGAAACTGTGCTAAGTTTACTGCAAGTTTACTGCAGACTTACTATAAACAGAAAGCAAAGACTAAGAAAGCAATTTACTTAATACATGATTAAAAAGGTCATTCAGTTATGATCGTATTATTTGCTTTAATATTAGTCTTTATTATATTTCTTGCCATTAGTTTTCTTTTCTACAAGCTGTATTTCTCTAACCTTGAAAACTTTACATTAATACCAGTAAAAAAGTACTTGACTTCCTTTAAGCACTGCAAGTATGTATTTGTCATTTAAAAATCCATTTATGATAGTACAGAATAACATTTCTCTACTCTTTGCTTCCATTTATTTTACATATTAAAACATGCTGTTTTCTTTACCTACGAGCTAGTGTGTGTTTTTTAAAACAAGCGTTTTATGTGATTAACCTTGTTGTCTTATTCTGTGGTGCAGCTTTAATTTTCCTTATCCCTTTCATATCAGAAATTTCTTGTATATCCAGTATTATTTTTCAGTATTATTTGGCACGAGAATGAATAATTTCTTAATATAGATATTTCAGCCTGAATCTAACAGCCAATCATCAGTGCACAAGCAAATTTCCAAGGTGGAGTATGAACGATGGATTGTTATTCCCTTTCACAGATATGAGCTAGAGTGACACTTTCAAGAGATGGTGAATAAATAAAAATAAACTAGAATAATAATAAAAAGAAAAAAGAAGATGAAATGAAAATAAAAGACAAATGAACTAAAAAAATAATAATAAGTTAAATTAAAAACTGATTTATGTTTGGATGGTGTAAAAGTGCTTCAGCATTCCCTTTCAACTGCTCAAACTTATAATGACACTGATCTAACAGGCATGTATTGGACCATAGGATGTTGTGATCATTGTCCATTCCTTACCAGATTTTTCTCGCTTGAGTGATGCAAGACTGATGTTCCTGCAATCAGTTTCAAATGAACATTTGGTTTGTTTAAAGTAAGAACAGAGGCAATTACATTGAACCTGGTAAACACTAAAGAGAGAGAGAGAGAGTGTTTTGTGGATGGTAACCAGAAGGAGATTTTATTAACAGGAATGAATGTGCAAACTAAATGGTATCTTTTTAGGAACTTTGAAATTGATTCAGATATTCCTGTGATTCAGGGAATTTGGACTCTTCGTACAGGGTCTGGGGGACTGGATTGTAAGTGTTACAGATGCATTTAATCTTTTTTTGAGGTGAAGCCATTCTTCTACCATAGTAATTTGGATAGTATCAAGTTCTAGTTGGAGATGATCCTTAGGGTTGGAGCAGATAACATGTGCTGTATTAAGTAACAATTTGATAATGCTCATATTTTGAGGTGGATGATGGACAGAACCTCCTATGTAATGGCCTGTGAAGATGTATTTACAGCGAACAGAAGCTATAAGTAATCCAGATGGGATACAGGAGAACACGATGTCTAAGATGGCTAATTTTGTATCTTTTTTTAAACCATAGTGAAGTTGATGCAGGCTATTAATCTTGGTTAGCAAGGCAGCCAGAGATACCTGAGATTCATAGCATGTCCAAGAGGAAGATTGCAGTTATTATATTGAGGAGAATAAGGAGTCTGTAAGATGTTTTAATTAGAAATTGACTAAGGCATGAGAAAGGGACTCCCCATAGTAGTAACTTTGATCTATTTGCTAAAATAAAGAGCCAAAAAGCTTCATTTCGGTGATGCAAAGTTATATAAATTAAGTAGATATTAAATCCAACATTATTTCAAAGCCGAATAGAAACTATAAAAGTTTCGTACGAAATTTGACCATACAGCTTACGAGAATACACTTGCTGGCATTTACTCTACTAAACTTTTATAGTTTCTGTATTCGGCTTTCAAATAATGTTGGATTTAATATCCACTTGATTTATATAAAATTGATCTACTTGTTTCTATAGATGAAGTAATCTAAATGATTGACAAAGTCAGTTCAACTATGTCTGGGGAGAAGGGAGAGCCCTTGTGATAACAACTGGAGAATGTCAGCAAGATGTACATTAGTAAATAAGGGAGGAATGTAAAAACTAAATCCTGATGTCCGTAGGCTATAAGGATCGATTTTTAATTTGTTTTCGGGAATTCTGATGAATTTTTCGTCATGAAAGAATGCTAGTGCCCTGTGTGAGCACTTTAGAAACTAGCTATGCTATGAGTATGATGGGAATTCTTTTTAGTGGGTTCTTTAAAAGTGGAGTCTTCCAATTTTTTTTTTTTTTTTTTCAGTGCCCTTGTGCTAACTGACCACGTTGCTGAGTAGAGAATTCAGTTTGTTGATTTCGCTTAATTGTAGGATTCTGATCAGTCTCTAGGTACATGGAAGGGAAATTTCTGTTATACTCAAAATTGTTCATGATCACTGCAGCTCTTCTTTTAATCTGGTTTGTAATAGTTAACTGGTTATTTCATCTCAGGAATTTTAGTGCCTTGATTCCAGCTAGAGACAAATTTGGGCGTGTTTGGCTTTGAGTAGTACAGAAGAAACTGGAGGCGTCATGTAATAATAATAATAACGAAACTTCTAAAAACTTTATTTTATTTTTATTATATATATATATAATATTATGGAATCACAGATGGTTCGTCCATGTTCGATCACGAACATCCATGATTCGTCATTGCGTTGACGAACAGTGGCAGCAAAGACCACGTTGTCAGACAATATGAATTTGTGGGATTTTATTCAGTGCAGTGTATGTGAAATGTATTCATCAAGAAAATTAAAGGATATGTGGAAGGAAATTGAAACTGTAGAGAGAGTATGTATCATTTCAAAAGTGAGTTTCTGTTAGGTGATGAGAATGCAGCAGATATTAGTAGAGTGGACAGTATCAACAGTAGGATGGAAAATGATGTTATTAATGTCGAACATGTGGCCGTGAAAATATAGGAGAATGAAATGGACATTAATAAAGAAATTTCGTGCTGGAATGTTATCCTTCATAGACAAAATTGCAGAAGTGGCAAGAAAGAAGCAGGCATTCTGAAGGAATAATAAAAATTGACCAAAAAAACAAGTTAAGGAGAAAATTACAATATGGAGACTCAGTGATCAGGGAAGTAATTAATGAAGGTGTGACGAAATCGTGTTTTCTGGGTGGAAAAATTCATGATATTAGCTATGCCATCTGGATGCAAAAAAAGTAAGTTGAAGGAAATGTTGTCTTGATTGGTACAAATGATTTGAGAGGCGAGAAGTATTCTATGAGGGAGGATGCAAAGGAGTTGTTAGAAGATGCAAAACTGAAGAGTGAGAAGGTGAAGAATGTAAGTCTCCTACCAAGCTATGATAGAAGTGAACTGATGAGGATGGCATTGAGAGCCAGTGAGTCTATACGTAGATTGTGCAGAAGAAATGATGTAGGATCTGTGGTCCGTGTTTGACAGAAAGAAGAATTTGTACAATGCTGATGGACTGCATCCAAATGGTTTGGGTGTTAGGTGTCTAGAGAAGAGAGAGAGAGAGAGAGAGAGAGAGAGAGAGCTTTGTTCATTGAGCATGCTGGAGCACAAATTCAGGGAAACTTAAGCAATTAGAGTGAAAAACAGGAGAGTTTGTGTGCAGGCACCCCATGAGGTTAGTGAGTGTGAGAATGACGAAGTGCAGAATCTAATCTCTCAAGAAAAAATATTGAATAGGGTAGTCAATTCAGGAAGTAAAGGTGGGTGGGAGCCTAAAGGGATGCTGCAATTTTTATATACTACTGCTGGAAGTATCAGGAACAAGAGGAAGGCGTTTGTGCAACCTCACCAAAAGTTATAGGCATTAGTGAGACTTGGCTCCTCTTAGCCAAGTCTCACTAATGCATTCTATTCCTGTAACTACGTTCCTGATATAGTTACAGGAATAGAATGTGAAGGATTTAATATTTTCAAGGAAGATAGGATATGGGAGGGAGGGAGGGATACTGCTGATGATAGCTGATGAATTGCAGCCAAAAAAGAATAGGAGATAGGCGGAAGGGTGGCTGTTCATTTGAAGCAGTCTGGTATGAGATTAAGGCCAGTAAGACAAAATATACAGTTGGTTGTTGCTATAGTCCAGGGAGTTCCATGGATGATGTGTAAGACATGCATTGCCAAATTAGTACAATGAGTACAGGTCAAGTGATTATTATGGTGGACTTCAACTATGGAGATATATAATCTAGAAGGAAGAAAATCTCATAACCGGAAGGAAATAGTATTTATTCACTTACCAAGAGATGATTACTTAAGGAAGCATTTGATGGAGAGGACTAGGGGTGGGAGAGTATTGGACCTGGTCATAGGATCAGAAGAGCTATCCATAAGCAAGATGAAAGCGACGATGTGGTCTTGACTTAAGATATTATAAAACATGAGGAATATTCTGTCAAGAAGGGGTATGTTTGGAACTACAAGATAGGTGATTATGAAATGCTTAGGAAGAAGCTTAAATCTGTGCCATAGCATAAAACACTGCAGGGTAAGAATGATAGTATGCATGCATGTTGGGATATAGTTAAGGGTCATCTAGAGCAATGCTTCCCAAACTTATGGATGTAAAGGCCCCTGCCCCTCGGAAAAATTTAAATATTTCACGGTCCCATCGGAAAAAAATCGTAATACAGACATATATTATTATAATATTTATTGTATTTCTATTCAATACAAAAGATACACAGCGAATATTGCAAAAATCAAATGCAAATATTACATTTTTAGCATCTTACATACACATTTGACATGGCACACACTTAGTCTTAAAACATTTAAAATTTGTTTTCATTATTTCACGGTCCCCTCAATGAAACTAATGGCTCCCAAGGGGGCCGTGGCTCACAGTTTGGGAAGCACTGATCTAGTGGAAGCATTATTAAATTATATACCTATGGTAAGGAGGGTTAATCTGATAGGAATTTAGATGGATGAGTAATATCATTAAGCACAAGCTGCAGAAGAAGAAAATGCTGTAGAGGGTATATAAAGAAAAAGGTGACCAGCACACTCATGAACAATACAATGCTCAGCAAGAAAGGTCACCAGTATGGCAAGGAAGGCGAATTCAGATTAAGAGAAGAATCTAGCCAAGCCCCAAAGGACATCCCAAAGAGTTCTTTCACTATGTGAAACCCCTGCAGACAACATCTCTCCAGCAGAACGTCAAGCAATTACTAAACTACAAAAAAAAAAAAAAAAAAAAGATATAATAGTTGGCCAAGTGGTTAGCCTATCTGCTCTCCAGCCAAATGGCTGCGGGTTCGAATCTTGCCATGGGCATGGATGTTTGTTTATGAAAATACTAGTGATGGTGGTCGGCGGTAGATGGCATTGGTGTAGATGATGGAGGTAGTCGCGGCTCGTGGAGTGGTGGAGATGGAGATTTGTAGAGCAGGTACCCTCCCTCAATGAGTCTTTGGACTCCCTGGAGGTGTTATGTAATAATAATATAATAATTCTTCCTGCAGATAAAGGTAACACCACTAAAATTATTACAAACAGATACTTACTCGATTCTTGACAGAGATCCAACTTGTGAACTCCACAACCATACAAACAACCTTCTTAGAACAACTACAGAGTTTCTTAGAAATATTCGATTATCTCTTTGTTCACTTCATCCTTTAATTCCTAGATTATATGGATTGCCAAAAATTCATAAAGAAAATACTCCACTGAGACCAATTGTAGAAGGCATTGATTCACCTACTTATAAACTCTCAAAGTATTTAGCAAAATCTCTAAAGTGCTTATTAGACTCGACTTTTTCTTTTATCAAAAATTCTGTTGATTTTGTTTCAAGTGTTAAAAACATAAATATTCAAAAAGAAGAAATTATCACTAGTTTTGATGTCATTTACTTGTTCACAAATGTACCTACTGAAGAAGGTACATTTGTGAACATTCTTATTCTGTTAAAAGATAAATTATGAAAAAAAGTTATATCTCTATTCTGGGTGTTGACTGTTGAGCCCCTGTTAATTCTGGCTATTTCTAGTTTAATGACATTATTACAAACAAAACTCTGATTTAGCCATGGATAATCCTTTATCGTCCATACTGGCAAATTTATATTTGGAATCTTTGAAGAAAAGGCTAGCTCCTCCTTTTCTTTGAAACCAAAATTGTGGAGAAGATATAACAATGATATCTTCTTAATCTGCAGCCATGGTTCTGAGTCTCTAAAGAATTTCCTTGACCACCTCAACAGTCAACACCCAAAAATCCAATTTACTGCAGAATTTGAGATTGAGGGCTCTCTTCCATTCCTGGATGTCAAACTCGCTCATATTTCTGAGAAATTAAAAATCTCTGTTTACAGGAAACCAACTCACACCAACAGATATCTCCATCCACAGTCCCATCACTATCCACCTCAAAAACTTGGTATTACCTCCTATGCTAGGCAAACGTGCTCGCTCACTCCTGTGTGAAGAAGAAAAAGATATTAACAAAGAATTTCGGTTTCTTCTTACAACCTTTCAACAAAATGGTTGAAATAAACAGTTAATAAGTTACTTTTCAATCCACCCCCTCGCCATACTGAAAATAGAAATAGTGAAAAAGGCTACATATCCCTACCATATATTAGTTCCATTTTGCCAAAATTGGCCAAAGTTCTTAAAAAAATACATCTGGACTTCTTTCACTCCTCTTCTGAAACTCCATTTCTTGCTCAATAGGTCTAAACAAGAACATAACAACTTGAAATATCCCAGTGCTTACCAAGTTTGGTGCAACTGCAACATCTTATTTTGGCCTGACAAAAAATTCAATCGAATTACTTGTTGAAGAACATAAAAGAAATGTCACATGTGGCAGAACCACAGTTAGTGCTCTGTCGAACCATGTTCTGAATTCTGTTGATGCTAATGAAGAAACTTCATTCATCCAGTCCTATGGGACAAATCTGAAAATATCTTTTGATACTATAATGAACTGGAAAGAAGAATTGTGGAGTCCAAAGAAATCATTCTCAATCAATTACATCTCAACACCAACCTCAGCTATAATCTCTCAGACTGCCATTGCACTGCAATCGAACTTTGGCATTCACGAGATGTTGAATGCATGCCTACACCCAACAATGAGGAGATACACAGAACAGCTTCAAATGTTAATATGCCAATGCTTTAATGTATAGTTTTTTGATCTTTTGCAATTTTTGATGGTTGCTCCCTCTTGTTGCGCACTCGAAGAAGTCTTCTATGAAGAACGAAACTAGTCATGCAATCTAATTAAATAGTATTTCTTACTTTTATCTCTCGGCTTTCAATCATTTAATCTTTTTTAAAAAATATGTCTCTCAGCTGAGTAAATCCATTATATCACACACACACACACACTTTTTTTTCCATTTCATTTTAATTAATTTTTTTGTTTTGTTTATTTTAATTGTTTGGTGTCAACTTAGTATGTGGCTCATGTTTGAAACAAAAAATGGAATTAAAGTCCATTGTTTTTGCTGCACCTTGTGAATTTTGTTGTACACTGATGATTGCCTATTGGATTCAGGCCAAACTGTTTGCATTAATAAATTATTATTCATTTTTTTGCCTATGTATTTCTAATAATCTTTACTGTGTGACATCCCTTCCCCCAACGCATACTCACCGTATGGTCTTTTTTCCACTTTTTGCTGTTGTCCTCAGTTTTATCTCTCTCTCTTTCTTTTCCTTATTAACCACAATATTTTCATTCCTTTCTTGTTCAAGCACATTTCTGATAAGGTGTCTGTGTGTGACCTGAAGAGAATAGCAGTCCAGCAGTTAATTTCCACATTTTGGATTTTATCACTCACTTCTGAGAACTGTTGCTGATTATTTCTACATATTCCTAAGTCCATTTTACCAAAGAATGAAAATGATGCATTCCATAGTGAGGTTGGTAATTATAAATTCCAGAAAGATTTAGTTGAAATCCTATCCCATGCTATCCTAGGATGTGGGAGACATGAGGATTTTCAACTGAAAGTGAGTTAAATGCTCTCGTATAGAGAAGTAGGGTTTTGCTTCTCAGAAACTGATTTTTTCACCCTCCTGGCCAAATGGACAAACTAGACAGAGTATATACACACATAAATATATTGAGTGATAATTGTAACTATGGAGATAGAATTAATTACACTATTATCAAAAATTAGACTAAAAAAGAAAGTATGAGAGGAGAAAAAGCCAAGTTATTTGGCTATAACAAGCAATGAGCATAATGTATAAATAGATGAGGTTTTTTTTTTTTTTTTTTTTTTTTTTTTTTTTTTTTTTTTTTTAAATACTGTAGGCATTTTTAAATGTTAAATTCATATTTAAAAAAAAAATAATTTCGTAATTTTACATCAATTGAATAATTTTTATAATATAAAATTTCCTTGGTATATAATTGATTTTTTTTTTTTTTTTTACTAGATAAAGAAATTGCAACTTGCTATATAGATGGAGCAAGCACAATTGCTGATTACTTTTAAAACTTGAGATTAATAATAATTACTTACACAGAACGTGTCACAGCCATTTGCATGTGAAACTACTAAACTGTTTATAAAATATGGTAACTATGCTTAAGTATTTTTAAAATCAGTTCCTATGAAAAAACAAACTATTTATATCAGATATCACAGACCTTGATCTGATAATGAGGTATTTGATATTCCCTTTTAAAAAAAAGGCATCTGTAGTAATTGATGAAGAAATAGCTTACTTCTCACAAATTTTAATGATATCATCATCATCAATTTCTTGATATATGTCCCCTCAAAGGAGTGTTCAGGATATTAAGACAGCACTACACAAGTTTACTTTACTACTAATCTCCTATCAATAATTTTCCTTCAAATTAATCTATCACTTGTTAGCACTCCAGTACTTCATATCTAATATTTTGGTCTTCCATGGCTCTTGATTGTATCAGTCTGCCTAGATCTTGGTATTCCTCTTGATTTATTACTGCTATTTGTCATCAAACACCTGTTTTGCTAACTTTTCTTCTCCCATTCTGTTTAAGTGACCAAACCACCTTAATATAATTTTGCTATTGATTCTTTGCAGGATTTTCATGTCTGCAGTCTCTGATCTTTGATGAAGTGCTTTTTTTTCTAACCCAGCTCTCAGATCCATAACTTAAAACTTGTTTGAACACTCATGTATACTGCTGGTTTAGTGTTTTGGCTAATTTCTCTTAGCCCATATAAATTTATTCAACTGACTTCCAAACATACTACCTTTGCTTATGTTGTTGTCTATTTCCATATTTAATTTGCCATCTTCGTTAAAAACTGTGGCTAAATAGCTAAAATATTTTACTTGTTCTGTAAGTTCTCCATTGAGATTGCAGTTTAAATTTTCTATGTTCCTATTTGTTTCCATAGTTTTGGTCTTTTTATTGCTGACTTTCATTCTCGGTTGTTGCAGCTGCTATTCAATTTAGTTAGTGAATCCTGGAGACCTGCATTGGATTTGTTTAGGAGTACATCATCTGCATAAAGCAAAGAGTTAAGCTTGATATATCTGATTCTAATATCAGGTGTGATCAGTGGTGAGCTATGGAAATTTTTACAAAGGGTTTGCATCGTCGAGCAAAAAAAAAAAAGAGTATTTCACACAAAAACTTTTATTAATACAGCTTGTGTACAAATGCCAATCAAAACGTATGAGGGGACAATCAATCTGTAAAGGCTATCATTTTTAAACAAATATTTCATGATCTAAATATGAAATATTTGCATACAATCATCTGTGTTAATTTATCTATAATAATATATTTTTATTAAAATATAATAAGAATAAAATCTTTTATAATTGTACATATGAAATAGTCTGCATTTTTTATAAACAAAATAAATTTGTTTTGTTTGCGATAGAAGTTTTTATGACAAACAATCTATAAATAATAAATAAATATTATCTAAACACAATAATATTGAAATACTTTATATTTCTCTTTTGGTTTTATACTTAAAGTGATAATCAAAGGGCATTATTTTATGGTCCTATTTATTTATGTGATTACCAAAAGTAATCACATAAATAAATAGTTGATTATTTGTAAAAATGGTAGTAACAGTAACTATAATATTTTATTTAATAAAATCACTTTCGAGATGATTTTACATGAAAAAAAAAACTTGCTGTCTTGTGCACGTTTACCCAGAAAAAAAACTCTCTCCTTTACAGGTTAACATTTACAAACAATTACTTTAAGGAAATACTTATGACAACAGCTGCCACACCTTATTTCCTTCCTCCTTCACACCTTGTGTTCTAGGAGGTTCTATAGCCGAGAGATGATTTTCTAGTGTTTGACAAAATTTGACATAAGGATTTGGATTAAATTTATTCAAGGGTTTCCCATTTATACATATTGTCATTAAATCCAAAATATGTTTTATAGTGAGAGAAGATCTCTTCGTCGTTACGATATTATTCATCACATAAAAGCTCATTTGGCTTCAGCGTTACAAACTGCAATTGATTGCCATAATCACTTTGGCTTTTTTTACCGTGCTGGGAATTTCATTTTGTAACTTACCAGTCAAAGCCATTTCCACTAAATCTCTAAAATCATTAATTTTAATTTCATATTTCAAAATAAAATTTAAAGATCTTGTTGTCTTTTCTCCTTCTAACCATGGACACGTAACTTCCTCATATTCCATGTTTCAGGATAACATACATTTAAAATGTTTTTCAGTTCTTCATCTTCCAAATCCTCATAATTTTCATTTTTAAGTTTAAAATGACTTTGCTGTATTAATCTATTCTTTAAAGACATTATAAGAGAGTTTAGTAATGTTTCTCGTGGTTGTTTGTGAAATCTGATTTTGCTTTCAATTGTTATTCCTTCAAATTCTTTTGATTTTAACATGTTATCAATTTTAGATTCAAAAGAACCTACAGTATTTTAAAAATCATTAATTGCATTAATTGTTCGCATGATTAAGGCGTTAGCCCTTATAATACTTATATTGTGACTTTGTAGAGTTTCTGACAAATATGATAATTCCTCTAGGATATCAATCGTTAATGCTAGATCTTTTAAAATTCCAAATTGAGGAGTCGGTTTAAAAAGTCCTTATTTATCGTTCGATGCAAAATGCTTGCATAAAGCTGGGTAATTTCTCCACACAGCAAGAGCTGTTCGTAAACTGCAAGTGTCCATCGTGGTCCAAACACATGACCGATATTTAAAATTTCCATACCAAGGTCTTTTGCAATCGTATTCAATTCTCGTTGATTTTTTGATAATTGGTGATAAAAAGCATATAATTTATCCATAAATATTTCAAAGTGATTTATTTCTATAATGTTTTTTATTGAATTGTTTAATGCTAATTGTAAACGATGAGTTACGCAATGCCAAATCACAATGTTGGGAAATTTTTGTAGAAGTTTGATTGCAACACCTGATTTGTTTCCTAACATTACACTAGCTCCATCAGAACAAAATGCAATGAGATGATTTTTTTAAATAGTTATCAGAAAATCCATATGAATTTAAAGTAGCAATTATAGTAGCATGCGTACATTCCACGGTGGTATTTTCTAGTTCTACAAGATCTACAAAAATCATACATTGTTCAGTGAGCTCAGCTTGCATGTGAATAACTAAAACACTTATTTTCGATAATGTTGTCGATTCGTCTGCTATTATAGAAATTTTGCAATTTTTTTTCAATTATTTTGGAGAATATTTCTAATTTTATTTGTTTAGAAATATGTTCAACTATTCTAATTCCTGAGAATCTAGAATGCAATGATAATCCTAGATCAATACCATTTTTAATTTGTGGTTCGATTAAATCTGGTAAATCAGACATTGGTTGGTTTCTCTGCACCAAACTATAAACAGAATTAAAAATTTTTGAAGTTATCAAAATTTCTTTTTCATTTAGTTTGTCAATTACATTTGGTAATATATAGATTTGCTACATTCTCCATTTATTTTTATGATTTTATTATGAGCAAATGATTTATTATGTTTGGATAACTTTTTGCGCAAAGATGCGGTGCTTGAGTCTGTAGTATTTTCATTTCTACCCATTCCTTTGATAGGTGACAACTTTTATTCTCCTCATCACCTAAGTTTTTATATTTTGAGCAAACACGACATCCTAATTTACCATTTTTAACTTCTAACCACTTTTACTGCATTTTGAAATACGATGCTTGCTTCTCGTTCCAGCAATCAGGTAAATTATTTTGTTTTTCTCCTCCAACTTGTTGCATATTCATTGAATCAATGTACGTATTATCTTCAACTTCATTTTTTCTTTCCCAAAAAAATTTAAGAAATTTGACTGTCTTTTCATGTTTCACGGGTAAAAATACTTTTACAATTATAAAAATAAAATTTTCTGAATATACAGTTTTTAAATTTATTATTATTTTTAAATTTTAAACACAAACAATTGTTATACATCAGTGTACTGTCAGACACAGGACTAATGTCCAGTGGAACAACCCGCTGATTACAGTTTCGCGAACATTTGATGGGCTACTGGTTTTGCCATACAATTGGCTACCAGAAGGGAGAAGGGTAAAGATAGCACATGCGCTTATTTTATTTTCAAACTTGGCGCATTCGTTATTGAGGAGTTGAAACAATAATTCCAAATAATCTATACCAGTGTTTCTTAACCTTTTAAAGCCCAAGGACCAGTAAAATGTCTAAAACAATTTTATGGATCACTAAGTTACAGAGGCATCACTGGTGTGTGTGTGGGGGGGGGGGATGATCTGCCTCGGGAGGTACTTTTTTGATGTTTAAGAAGAAATCTTGCCATACTATCTATAAAATAGCAACTGAGTGATGAAATAGACTTCGACAATGTCATTGATTTTGTGAACAGAAAAGAAAGAAATATACCATTTTAGAATGTTGGAATTAAAGTTTTATTTGAAAAATTACCAACATTTTGGAAAAACTGTGCCATTTATAACATAATAAATCTAAAAACATGTTTGAATACATATGGAAACATAATTAATTAAATTGGAAGTAAACAATTAAGTATATCATCATTGAACAATGTTTTAATTTTTATTAAACAAATAAATATAATGATATAATTATGCTACTTACAACAGTTCATAACACAAAACATATTGAGGTTTCTGTTCACTTTCATCTCCACACTAAGTAAAACCGAATTTCAAATATGAACTGTTATATTTCCTACTGTATTTTTTTATAATAAATTTAGTTTAATCCTTTATCCAAGTGTGTGCAAACAAAGTTTGCACCTGAAAGTATCTTCAGGACTGGGGTAAAGTGGTACAACACTGGGCAACTCCTTGCAAAGGTGGAGCAAGCAACCAACACTCCCATCTTAGTATCCCCCATAATGCAAAACACATCTCCTTGCAGATATGTATAATGTTATGCATTAAAGGGAAGGGCCACTACCCAGACTAGTTTCGACCTTTATTGGGGTCTTTTCAGTGGGAGCCAGGCCCAAGTGGAGATACCAAGGCAGAAGCATTAGCAAGGTCATCTCCTCCCATAGGAGCTGCCAAACGGTGTGCCACCTTTTTATTAAATTACTCTGGATTTAGAGAAAGATGTTGAAAGTTTATTTTTCACTTGGTCAGACTATAATAAATTTAGTTTAATCCTTTATCCAAGTGTGAGCAAACAAAGTTTGCACCTGAAAGTATCTTCAGGACTGGGGTAAAGTGGTACAACACCAGGCGACTCCTTGCAAAGGTGGAGCAAGATACCAACACTCCCATCTCAGTATCCCCCATAATGCAAAACACATCTTGCAGATATGTATAATGTTATGCATTAAAGGGAAGGGCTACTACCCAGACTAGTTTCGACCTTTATTGAGGTCTCTTCAGTGGGAGCCAGGCCCAAGTGGAGATACCAAGGCAGAAGCATCAGCAAGGTCATCTCCGTGTATTTTTTATTTGAACTGCTTGTTTCTTCTACTTTAATAGTATCAGATATACATGCCGTTACAGCACATGCATCACAAATAGGGTTAGCATCACCTGTTTTAATTGCTCTTCTTTTCAAAGTCCTAGTTCTAAGCCACTTTTCTATTATTAAAAAAACATTTTCGAAAAATATATAAATACTGGGATTAACTCACGACACAATTTCTCCAAGTATCACTTAGCACTTCTGAAGATATACTGAGCCTTAGTTGAAGGCGGTTGAAATGTGGATAACACATGTTTACTTCAAATCTGACAAAACAGCAAGGGAAGGAGGAAGCAATAAAACTATATTGTTGTTCACTTCACCCCTCTTATTATTTGTCATTCTACAACTACAAATTTAGCGGCAGAATGACGAATAATAAAAGCGGGGTGAAGTAAACAACAATATAGTTTTATTGCTTCTGCCTTTGAACATTCTGATGTTGTTTGTTGGTTTTTATAAGTCTCCATTTGATTTCAATAATTTTTATTTATTCAATTTTAATTTGTTTTGTTTGGATAATTAAAAAATATATTTTTTTAATTAATTTGAGTCTGCCTGCAGACCACAGGTTGAGAAACACTGATCTATACTAATTTTTGTTAGGTTACCATATGAGTTTGTTGCTTAATATATTTCAAAAGATTGGTTTTTTTTTTTTTTTTTGTTTTTTTTTTGAAAAATAAAGAAGTAAACAAGAGCAAATTGCTCGCAAATTTGAGAAAAATTTAACAAAGGGCTCGCATGAGCCTCTTATAGCTCACCACTGGGTGTGAAGCTATTGTCTTTTATAATGTAATTCACATACTTATATTGTTATAACTTAATCACATATAATGTCAGGCTGAGGCATCACCTGAAAATTGCCTCTACTGGGTTTGTTAAGGAACCAGAATTAATGCACACACCCTGAATTGTAAGCTTCTGAACAATCAGCAGCATCTGTATAAGGAAGTAACAATAGTGTAGAAGAATAAATTGCATGTTGACATAATTAGGGTCACTGAGACTAAGAGAAAACGGGCAAGATCCTTCTAAATGATGAGGATAAGATGATTTATCCTGGACAAAAAGTACTGATGAAGAATAACATCAGCAGAAATGCAGTTTCTAAGAAGTAAGAGCAGGTTAATCTAAACTAAATCAGGAAAAAAAAAACAGAAAATTTCCAAGAACTACAGCAACAACCAACTTTACAAAGAATGGATAATTATAAAAACAAATTGTTTCAACATGTGAATAGAATTTCACCAAAAAGGATATTAAACTATATGGAAACCAAACCAAAGGAAGAGAAAGAGCGTTGGATCCTTTAAGAGATGGTATTGTAAAATTAATCATAATTTACAATGGTTTCTCTATGTTAGTATTTTATTAGTTTTGATTTTCATAACCATGTAGAATCGGTACTTGCGATGTGCCCAATATTGATATTTATGTTAAAATGAAATGTGAGATTACTATAAAGAGCCAAGAGGCTATTTTTCCAGCGGCGTAAATTAAGTTAAGGGAATAATAAATCCCTCATTATTTTAAAGCCGGATACGAAACTCGGAGATCGAAATCTAAGAGTCTCATGCCGAAGAACTATCTGCAAGTCCAAACGTAAGTCAACACCTGGGTAGTACAACACTAGGGCAACTCGGAGCGAAGGCGGAGCAAGCTCTGTCACTATCGTTAATATTTTCTCATAATGTAAAACGTAGCTCCTAGGAGATTTATTACTGTTTTACATTATGAGGAGTGGTCACTACCCAGACCGGTTTCAACCTTTATTGATGTCTCATCAGTGAGTAGGTAGACCTGGAATACCAAGGTTTAAGTGAACCGAACTTACATATACCCCTACTAACGAATTGCAGACCGGTGTACCCATATATTATTATTACTACGATAAAGAGCCATATGTAAGTTCGGTTCACTTAAACCTTGGTATTCCAGGTCTACCTACTCTCCTAGGAGCTGCGTTTTACATTATGAGAAAATATTAAGGATGGTGACGGAGCTTGCTCCAAGTTGCCCTAGTGTTGTACTACCCAGGTGTTGACTTACGCTTGGACTTGCTGATAGTTCTTCGGCATGAAACTCTTTGATTTCGATCTCCGAGTTTCGTATCCAGCTTTAAAATAATGAGGGATTTATTATCCCCTTAACTTGAAATGTGAGATTTATTGTAGTTACCAGATATCTGAAAATTGTAATAATTATCAATGGTTGTTTATTATATAGAAAGTATTTTAATTTTACCTTGGGTATAATAAATGTTAAAGATATCAAGCTATTTTAAACCTGGTTTTACTCCATTTCCCAAGTAAGCAAACAGACAAACAAGTCAAGTTTGCGCTTGCAAGTGATGCAAGTCTAGCTGACCCTGCACGTAGCGCAAGACCAAGGCAACTCATGGTAAAAGTAGAATAAGCTCTGATCACTAATCTTAATATTGACCCTTAATGCAAAGCACATCTCCTGGAGGAGATGTATGATGCTTTGTATTAAAGGCAAGGAGCCACTACCCAGACCAGTTTCGACCTTTATTGAGGTCTCATCAGTGGGAGCCAGGCTAGAAATACCAAGATTTTAGTAATACAGAGCTTAAGTATTTTACCAGAACAAGTTACTAAGGTGTTTTAACCTTATTAAATAAAAATCTCAGGAGGAGATATAAATGTAGAAAGTATTTTACCTTGGGTATAATAAATGTTAAAGATACCAAGCTATTTTAAGCTATTTTGTTTGTCTGTTTGCTTACTTGGGAAATGGAGTAAAACCAGGTTTAAAATAGCTTGGTATCTTTAACATTTATTATACCCAAGGTAAAATACTTTCTACATTTATATCTCCTCCTGAGATTTTTATTTAATAAGGTTAAAACACCTTATGGTAACTTGTTCTGGTAAAATACTTATAAGCTCTGTATTACTAAAATCTTGGTATCTCTAGCCTGGCTCCCACTGATGAGACCTCAATAAAGGTTGAAACAGGTCTGGGTAGTGCCCCCTTGCCTTTAATACAAAGGCAAGGGGGCACTTCCCAGGTGATGTGCTTTGCATTAAGGGTCAATATTAAGATTAGTGATCAGAGCTTATTCTACTTTTACCATGGGTTGCCTTGGTCTTGCACTACGTGCAGGATCAGCTAGACTTGCATCACTTTCAGGGGCAAACTTGACTTATTTGTCTGTTTGCTTACTTGAGAAATGGAGTAAAACCAAGTTTAAAATAGCTTCGTATCTTTAACATTCGTTGTTTATTATAATTCACAATTGTTAATTGTTATTTTATGTCGTTCATTGTAAAGGCATCCTGTTTTCACTAATGACGACAATGTCTTAGCCATTACTATCTAACTTCTTGCTTGCCGTTAAGATGAAGTGAGCATACTCATCAAAGAGATTGATGGGTGATTGACAGCTGACGGAGTGTTTGGTATCTGGGTAACAAAGAAAAATAAGAAGAGAGAGAGAATGACAACACAAAGTTGGAGAACACCAACCACATAATTTTGATTTAGGAAGTTTTTAAATAAACTTGTCAGTTGGAATATATTAATAGAAGATTCCGAAAAAGAATCGTAGCAAGATGAATCATTTAATTGGAAGAGTTGAGACCGTCAACAAGTGAATAGTAAATAAAATGAGATATTAATTAGATGTTCTATTTCAACATTCAAAGAAACACAAAATGGAAAGTTTTGTCTTCTATCTCAAGGATGCCATGATATTATTATTATCATTAGTACAGGCTACTCTATGGAGTCCTTACTCATTGTGGGAGGATCTAAATATCATGTCAAGAACTATCCAACATTTGCACAGTATCTATCATACTTTGCTTTGAACTCATTCATGGTCATGGCATCCACAACAGACTGGCAACTTATTCCACTCATTTACTACTCTACAAGCAAAAAAACCTAGTTCTAACACTCTTGCGAACTACACTCTTACTCAGTTCCCATCGATGGCCCCTAGTCCTACCACCACCAGACCTGTTCTGAAAAATTTCCTCTGCATTAATCTTTTACAAACCCCTCCATAATTTATGTCTAAATCATATCACCCCTTTCTCCTATCACCCAGTTTCTGTAACCCACAAATCTTCAACCTGTTCTCTTGAGGTTCATTCCATAGACCTGCTACCAATTGTAATCATCACTCGCAGTAGTCAAGATGGGGGTCTTATCAAGGCTTGATGAAGAGGAACAATAACCGGCTTGTCACAGTATTCTTCAGTAACCAAGTAATCTTATGAGCTGCTTTAGTCACTTTTTGTTATGTGCCCCCTAAACTTTAACTTTGAAATAAATTTTAAATTGAAATAAACCCAGTGTCTCCTAGAATAATAACAGCCAAACTTCAAGCAAAAGAAAAAGGTCAAACAATTAAAATAATCCAAATATATGCACCAGACAGTAACCATTCAGAAGAAGAAATAGAAAATTTCTATGAAGAACTACAACAGGAAATAGATAATCCCAAAAATAGAGAATTGATTATAGTGATGGGAGATTTTAATGCTAAAATAGGACAGTTCACAGCAGACAAAAAAGATGTGATGGGGAAATTTGGATACGGAGAGCTTAACGACAGAGGAGAACAATTACTCCACTTCTGTAAAGCAAACGATCTAATGATTGCAAACACATTGTTCTATCAACGCCCTAATAATAAATATACATGGACATCTCCAGATGGTAATATAAAGAACTGCATAGCTATATCATCATAAACAAACAATGGAAAAGATCAGTAAATAATGTACGAACATTAAGAAGTTTTGATTTTGACACTGACCATGAAATATTAACTGCCAAAGTAAAGATAAAATTCAACAGGAAAAATAATATCAGAAAAGAAGAAATCATCAACCTATCAAAACTAAAAGATAGCTTAAGCAGAAGTCGATTTTTAGAACAGATGTGCTTGAAATTAAAACCCTCCATCTTACAGAACAGCAGAAAATACTGGGAAGAAGGAAAAGAAATAGTGTTATCAATCGCAAAAGCCACTCTAGGTTCCAAACCCAAAATAAACAAACAGTGGATAACCCAAGAAATCATAGTTACCATAGAAGAGAAGCCAAGATACTTGTAAACCAACAAAACAATGAAGAGAATAGAGAAAAATACAGAGCACTAGAAAATAAAGTTGACAACCTATGCAAAAAAGCCAAAGAAAAATGGTTAGAAGAAAAAGCTAAGAAATGCCAAGAAGCATAAAACAAAACAACCTAAAAGTCTTCCATGATACTGTAAGAGAAATTACAAAGGAATTCTCAGCAAAAGCAGTAACAATGATAAACAACAAGATGACTGAAACCGGGAATATTGAACATATAAGAAAAATCTGGTCAAACCATTTTAAGACTATCTTCCATCAAGGAAACAAAACTACAATGCCAACAATAGAAGAAAATAATGATCACCCAAAAATTTTACAAGAAGAAGTTAGATACGCAATAAAACAGATGAAAAACAATAAAGTACCAGGCATTGATACTATCCCTACTGAACTGTGGTCATATGGAGGCAGCATATCAATAGAATATTTAACAACCCTATTCAGTAAAATACTACAGACAGGAGAGATCCCAGATGACTGGAGAACTGGAAAGATCATCCCAATATACAAGAAAAGAAACAAAAGAGACCTGCAGAAATTACAGACCAATCAATTTACTCTCTCACACCTATAAAATATTCATAAGAATTATGCAAAATAGATTAAAAAACACCTATGAAGAAATCATAGGCATAGAACAATCTGGTTTCCGAGGAAACTATTCAACAATGGACCAAATTTTCACATTGCACCATCTAGCAGTGCTCACCTGGGAAGACCATAAAGAACTATATTGTTGTTTTGTGACTTTAAACAATCTTTCGATAACATCAACAGAGAAATCCTTCTTAAAATTCTACTAGAAAAAGCAATAGACAAATATATAATACAGTTTCTGATAAAATATTACTCTAAGACAAATGCAATAATTAAAAAGGACACACTCACAACAGAACCCATAGAGATCCAAAAAGGAGTAATGCAAGAATGCCCATTATCTCCATGCCTATTCAACATATATCTAGAAGAAGTTGGAAAGAAAGCAATAGACAACGAGCCTGGAATCAATGTCAATGGTTTAAACATAAATAATATCAAATATGCAGATGATCTCGTCCTTCTTGCAAGAACCCCAAATGAACTACAAAAGCTGATCAACAAGCTAAACGAAACCTGTAAAATATATGACATGACAATAAATATACAAAAGACAAAAGTGATGAAAATAGGGAAGAACAAAACTACCATCTCAGCCACCCTAAACGGAGAACAAATAGAACAAGTAGACAACTTCATATACCTTGGATCAAAACTAACAGAAACAATAGATGAACTCAAAACAATCAAACACAGAATAGCGATAGGATGGACCACCATGGGAAAATTGCAGAAAATCTGGAAAACAAACAAGATACCTAAACAAGCCAAAATCAAATTATATGAAGCAATAATTATACCAACAGTCATCTATGGAGCAGAAGCGTGGACAGTTAAAAAAAAGAGAGGAGAAAAAACTGCTGGCATTTGAAATGAAATTCTTAAGAAAAATAAATAGAACAAGTTGGATAGAAAAGAAAACAAACATCACAGTCAGACAAGAATTATTGTATAAAAAGGCAATAATAGAAAAAATTAGAAAACAACAACTGAGATGGTTTGGACACACTGTACGCATGGATGCAGACAGACTTCCTACTGTAATAATCAATACTTTTCCAACTGAAAAAAGAAGACCTGGAAGACCAAGAATTACCTGGCTAAAATGAATAAAGATCATCTCAGGATGCAGAACATATAAGGAACTTTTTCGAACAGCAAGGAATAGAGACGACTGGAAGATCCTGCTCAAGAGAAGACTCAACCCGTCTTAGACGGAAGAGAAGAAACTTTAACTCCCTATCCACTAACACTCCCAAGTCTCTGGCTTCGTCACTCTTTGGAGTGAAAAGATTACCAGCTGTATACCACATTGGTGGTGTACAGCTGGTAATCTTTTCACCCTAAAATGCATAACCTTACACTTTGCCAGATTAAACTGACATCCATTCTCATTTGCCCTCTCTGCCAATCTATCCAAATCATCCTGCAGAATTTTGAAATCATATGTATTAACTATTGCTCTACCCCAACTTTGCATCATCAGCAAATAACTGAAAAGTTCCTCTTAGATTGTTTCCTATATCATGGTTGTGCAAATTAAACAGTAGCAGTCCAAAGAACGGAACCCTGTTGCACACCACTAGTTGCAGGCCTTCTTTTGCAGCTATTCCTGAATAAACTACTCTTTGATATCTCTCCATCAACCACCATCCTGTCCACCTTACAGACCTTAAATCCATCCCTATGTACTGCAGTTTACTGATTAGAATTCCATGTGGTATCCTATCAAAGGCTTTTGCAAAGTATCACTGTAAACCCTTTACCCTTATCCAACTTAGCTGTTACTGTATTATAAAACATGAGCAAGTTACCGAGGCATGACCTACCCTTCACAAAACCATGTCGGCCCCCATACAGTATCCCATTTCCATATATTCATTTCTGTGTTTTTCTCTTGACCAACTTTCACAACAACTCCTAATATGCTGATTGGTCGATAATTTGCTACATCAGTCTCAGAGCCTCCTTTATGCATTAAAACTGTTTTCCCCTCTTTCTATCCTCTCAGTACTAACCCAGTGCTGAGACTTAGATTAAGGGTACTGACAATTCCTTTGCATCATCGTGTAAAACCTGAGCTGGTATTCCATCCAATCCCACAGCTGTTTTCACATTAAGGTTCTGTAATATGCTATTCACCTCCATTTCATTTACCTTGGTTCCCATATAAGCCTTTGTCTCTCTTGTTCCTGCAATATCACCCACCTTAATGATATACTCTTGCAATGTGTTTACTTGGTAATTCTACTGTTTCAACTGATTCTGTTACCTCCCTACCATCAGCATTTATTAAAATCATTCTGCCATAAGCATTCTTTCTTTTACTTTCAGCATATCAGAAGAACTGTTTGGGATTCTCTTTAGCCTGCATTGCTAATTTTCTTCCATACTGTGCTTTTGCCTTTCTTACCACACTAGTTACACTTCTGGCCTGTGCCCTGTACTGTTCATGTGCCTGCTGATCATCTTTCTCCTTAAATTCCCTCCACAATTGTTTCTTTTCTTTTTTTTTTTTTTTTGTATCTCCAGCTTAGTGATGATATTCATCCATTTAATTCCCAATTGATTTACTCTCCTGACTCAAGGTATGCAGTCTGTGACTGCCGATAAATTTCATTAGGGTTATTGACTGAATATTTCTATTTTTAATTGCCCGAGCAATAAATTCTTTCTGTCCATCTCCTTGCTTTTCTCAAGGAGCGATTTATGGTTTGTCTCATAATGCCATTTTACTGAAGACGTTCTGCACACAACTCTCCCGGAACATAAAACGCATATTGCTTTATTGGCTTTGTTAATCATGCCATACTCTTCAGTCCACCGACTTTGGAACTCTCTACTGCTTCACTGTGATAATTTTGGTTTTTTATTTTTGCCAGCCATGTTCAGTAGAATTGTAACAAAATAATTCAAAACTTAAATCAAATGCATTTTTTATAGTTTCAAAAAAAATCAACGTTATATTATATGCCTAAATTAAATTATCATTATAATTACCATTTACAGTAGCAAAAACAAAACAGTGTGCATATGCAACAATAATGCCGCTGTTTATTTCTGCCTGCTGGCGGATGCGTGGTGCAAAATGCATAATGAATGCATGTGCAATTAGAAAAGGGAATCCTAAGGATCAGTGGTTCTCAATTCTTTTTCTATAAGACGAGGACCCGGTCCCAACAAACTTAATTGTAAATACCTTTCCCATTTTTTTTAAGTTTATATATTAAACTAACATAAGTATTAATATTATACAAATTAAGTGGATATTAAATTTGACATTATTTCAAAGCCGACTACGGTAACTATAGAAGTTTTGTGGGAAATTTGACGAACTTACAGGAATACACTTGCCACCATACTACAAGTTGCTCTAGCAGCTTGGGCAACTCGTAGTTATGCGAGTGTATTCTCATAAGTTCTCTGGTCAAATTTTGCACGAATTGTCAATAGTTTCTGTAATTGGCTTTGAAATAATGTTGGATTTAATATCCACTTAAAATAATTAGGGATTTATTATCCCCTTAACTTAATCCAACTAATTTATATAATTTTGTATCACCGATATGAAGCCTTTTGGCTCTTTATTTTAGTAAATATGTATTAATTATGGCATAATCATAAAGAGTATTAGTACACATTGTAGCATGTTGATAAATATAAAAGTACGCATTTAAATTAATTATCAATGACAGGACTAATGCTACAATATTGTAGTTTCCTTAGGCCAACATCATTAAATTAACTTGTGCTAATTTTCATTGACATATCCCATTCTGATCACCAAAAATTTATATTATTCAGTGTAAAATTGGTTATTGTATTATTAAATTAATTTTTATGATGTTGGTTTGATAAAAAAAAAAAAAAAAAACGGTACTGAGAAAAATATTTATGCATTGTAACTCCACATAGAAGTCAACGGAGCAGGGGAAGCAGCAGAAGGATGGCAACTTGTTGGCGAAACGCTTACCGTCGAATATAACTTGCCCTTGAGTATAACACACCCCTGATTTCACTTTACGAAGAAAGACATTAAAAACGTTTCGCATATATACCTCACACACAAAAAATGTTTAAACATGTTCATGTCGAGGCAATAGTAACTTGCTCCCTGTGGTTAACAACACTCCCTCCCCAACAACCATTATATACTGTAGATGCAAGAAAAAAAATTAGTTTTTATTGTATCCCTGAATAAGGTACAGAGGCTTTTGTCGTCTGTGCAATATATTTCTCAACAAATATTGCAATTAAAGACAGCTGGAATAAAAACTGCGCTAACTAATGAATCACATGTCCCCTTTCACAGGCACTATGCTATAGACTCGAGTAAAACCAATGTTGCACCGGAAACACAGTATCTAACTAAAAACTAATGTCCAATTTTTCAATTATATGAAATAAGTGTTTGATTGCATTTGAAATTCTCGATGTCATTATGATCACAAAAGCTATCGTCAAATAAAATTCTACCACGAATTGAAACATGCTATATAATGCTTGTTTGAGTTCCCCTGCCAGCTCAAACGCAAACAAGCAGCAATAAAAATCAACCAAGGGTTGAAACTTTCTGTGAGTTGAGCCTGCCGGTAATGAGAAGTTCTGTCGAAACAATAAACGACACCCCATCGTGAATGTGTTAAAACTAAGAAATATATAGTGAATGTTGTTATGACAGTTGCAGATGTTATGTGATTCTGTTGAAGAGAATTAGCATTTCATCTCAAAAATTGTTGGTTGCATTTGTCTTTGGGTCGTATGATCTTTTGTTAATACCACACCAATCATATTCACATCTTCATAGCTGCTCGCTCCTGTAAAACAAAATTTAACTTATACGTATTGTAACAATTAAAAAAAAAAAGGTTGAGTAGTTTATAAGTATAAAAGGATATCACATGCAACTTGTTGACGTGCCAGCAAAATTCTCGGACATGCCACCTCTGGTACACTTGCCATAGGTTTACCATCTATGCTCTAGTATATTCTGGAATGTGTGAGGTTCCCTGTGACTGACTTAGCCTATTATGAACAGACAAAAATATGTTAACATTTGCCTTGGAGAACATAAGAAATACATTTGCTACCATTTTTATGGCAAGTCTGAACTGACAGACCATGCCTTGAACACTCCTTCATACAAGATTAGATGGAAGAAAACCAGTGTGCTATACAGAAGTCATTACAGGTCAGAAAGATTATTTTTTTAGAGCCAGCAATGGCTGTGGATCCTTCTCCTAACCGTAGCAAGTATGGCTGCATTAATTTACTAAAAATTTGGGAGACTGCTATCCTAAGGTCAATTCCTACACAACTGTAATACTTTTTTTACAGCATTAGAGGGCACCAAATTAAGACTAATCTTTTGTCCGTTATAATTTGAGTTGTTTCATTTACTCATTGTTGCATATAAACTGTAACATTTTCTCTGATGATGCGGGTTTGAAATCCAGTGAAACGTAATAAGCCAGTTAATAAACATCTTTTTATAATTTAGTTTGTTTGGTGTTGTAGTACCATTAAAAAAAAAAGTTATGATTTATGCAGCTTCATGTAACCCCATATCATGTCCACTTTAGGTTTGGCTTTGCAGAACCTAGCATGGACCTCCTGTAACGAGTCTCTCGAATTCATAGAGATCCTGTTATGACAATGATAATTATTGCAGTGCTTTGTTCTTTGGGAACATCTTTCATTGAGTATGATGTTATAGTGACCCTTTATAGTACTGATTCATTTGGCTAGTATGTCAAGTATATTATTTATATTTATATGTTTCATAGCCAAGTGAATAAACTTCCCACAAGTTGCCACACAAAAATGCTGAAAATTTAAAATAATAACAGTAAATAAAATGAATAAATAAAAATAATGAAAAATATTTGTTGATACTGGTACTTCATATTGTAAAAACAATCAGTAATATAAACTTCTCCCTTTCTTTATAGGCTGCCATTTTATTATGAAATGAAAATTCTCTTTGTTCTATGGTTGTTATCTCCAGCAACTAGAGGATCCAGTATTCTTTATAGAAAATTTGTTCATCCTCAGCTTAATAAACGAGAAAAGGTAATGTTGGAACGTCCTCCTTGTTCTATATTCTGCCATCTTGTTGTAATGTTGATCTTAATAAACTCAATTAATTGCTGGTTGATGACTAATCAAAATATAGGGAAATTTATATTTATACTGCACCACCCTATATTTAGATTAGGCTATGTAAAATAGTAGAATCAATCTTCAATTAACTTAGCAGTCTCTTTATTCATACAGGCCGAATTTAATATTTTTCACTTAGGGCTCCCGCAGGGTTCGAACTTTTTATGAACGGTGCAATGAAAAAGAATCAGGCACACACAGTATTGAAATCAATAAAACAAAACATTTAATACAAGGATATATGACAAATACATAAATTTAACTCCGAAAATAAGATAATACAATTAACTTAGTTCCTCAGGTCAAAACATTCATATTAAATTAGACTTCAAATCTTCAGATACAAATTCACAGTTCTCTCAATAACAAAGATTTTTCATGCTGATCAATACTACAGAATTTCTTGCTAAATAAATTTGTTGGTATCACTCAGTTACACTCTATATTTAACACTTAGCAAGCACTTACATTATTAAATTAATCGCGGCAGTTATTGCTTCAAGGGGAGTTATTTTCAACTTCTAACTTTGGCTAAATTCAGTAAAACGCTACAGTAAATGTTAGGATATTTGAGACGGAACTATCACTTAAACCTTCACACTGAAATAAAATAAAATAGGACTGTTCTTACTGGGATTAATCCTTAGCACATCAGATTCAATGTGAGCACATTTCAAACTTATATTCACTTATTACTCCAATGGAACACTATTCAAAAGAATTCTTCAAGGAGATAACTGAATTATTATTATCGCACCTCACAATACTTGACGGGCTTACTATAGGACAGAATAATTATTCCTTGTTTACTACTGTATAACAAATTGAGCTTTATACAATCCTTCTTTAAAGCGATATAGGAATACGTAGCAATTCTAAAACTTAGTGGATTTATTCTGAACCTTCTATTGATCAGTCTTTTAGTTATCCTATTACGACACTAAATTCCTATTACTGTCACCACTGACTTTACTCTCAGCTATCTATAAGTTTTCTCCTCTTCTCCATACACTTCTGAATGCTACTCCCTTGAATTCCCTACCCTTCAGTCTCCTTGTTTACTTTTACCTCTCGCTTATATGCCTGCCTTCTTCCCGCTTCAATTTGTTCACTCGTCCAACTCATTAATTTCTCCTCTCCCAATTATCGAAGCTCACGCTCTACATTCGCGCGTTCTATTTTATTTCTATCTCCATGGCAACGATCAAAATAGAACGTAAACACAAGCATTAACGTTACATAAGGTTATACCTTTACATTCAGTAATGAAAAATAATAATAAAATATTACAGTTAATTTCTCTTTCATTTCATTTACAAATAATAATAAAATATATGTTACAGTTTATATAAGGTACATAAAAGTTACATACATAGAATTCCTCATAATATTATTGAAGGAATAAAGTAATAAGATAAATGTTATTTACTACAGACTTCTTTCAATAGTATAATATACATTAAAATTACATAATTAAATAATAGCTGGTAAAACTCAAGGATAATACATGAATAATAAATCTTAAGCAAGGGACTAACAAATAATATTTAAACAAATCTTGCTTAGTATATGATAAATTATGTTAAATGTGAATGAAGAATAAAAATATACAAAATAATTTCATTCACAGTTTAACAGTAATATTCTTTCTTAAACAAGAGACAAAAAAATTTCTTAGACACATGACTTCTGGATTTAATAAACTTTGTAATTGCATGGTATGAGATAGGTCTTTCTTGGGAATGTGATTTCATTTAATTCTTGTTCATAGTCTTATACTGTATAACTAATCAAAAGGTAGAAAGAAAATAAGAAATATGAACAAACTAAGCAGGAATTTTTTTTTTTTTTTTTTTTAACTGCATTTATCAAATTTGTAAAAATAATTACAAAAACAAATATATTTCCATGATACTTTCCTGGAATGTACTTACAATAGTGTATGATCATTTCTCAACCTATGGTCTGCTGTTTATGAGAAGTTTTATTAAGTTTGCCAAGCACTATTTCATCGTATGCTTTACAGAAATTCTTATAATTGATCGTTTTATCATATAATATCAGTATTTGAAATTTATATTTTCATAGATGGGACTGTTTTCTTATTACTGGGAAATTATTGCTGCCATAAACTTGTGGCAGCTTGGTTGGCCAAGTCAATAGTGTATCCACTATTCAGTCAAATAGCATTGGTTTGAATTCAGCAATGGCATGGATGTTTGTGATTAGGTGTTAGACAATTTACACTGGATGTATGAGACTACCACTCTACTTATTAGAGGTTCATAGTGGCAGGGAAACGTTTCATTTTTGATCTTTAGAGTATGACTATTAATGCATACCTTGGCTATTAATGTATTAATATATTATAAGTTGACAGACTTCCATGGGTGGGATGCACATATATATCTCCCTACAAACTCGCAAGTAATTCAAGCAATTTTTGCTTGAATTACTTGTGTTTGCTTCTAAATATTAAATATGTATCTATATCTAGTTTAACATGTTCACACTGGGATACGTTTTGCTCATGTTATGCATCTGGCAGAAGCTTGTTTGAGTTTGTTACTTGTCCCTTCCACTTTCCACTTCGGCATTTAGCTTTATATGTGACGTGCCAATTTTGAGTTTTTTTGGTAGAAGTATAGAAAATATATCAAAATTAATGTTTTTATTATATGTATTTTTATTTCAAGTTTATATATAGCATTTGCTTTTAAAAATGTTATGCATGACATAAATGGGTTGGTTTATGCACTAAGTGAAGTGTGTGTGCGCGCAATGATGTTTCTGTTTAATGGTTATACCATCATATATTATCAACAAAAACATCTAAAGAAAACAATGGCAATCATTGCAATCAGTATTTTCTCTCTCTTATCTCTAGAAATACAAAGTAACATTTATTTTAAATAATACTAGTGCTGAATGTTATTGTTTACATAAATATTCATATTTCTCTACAGCACAATTATCGGAAAAAAATCAAACATTGTATCCAAAACCATAGTCATTCTTTTTTTCATAAAATAATCAGATACTTTCTTGTTTTTATCATTTCAGGAAAAAATTCAAAATCATCTAATACGACAGTCTCAAGTAAAGTCTCTAATACTTCGGGAAGTTTAAAAATACAGAGTTTGCCTAAAACTCCACAATTATACTGCTCAAAACAATTAGGGAATATTTTGGTTTTCTTGTAAATTATAAAGTTATAAAAATTATTTACAAATGTAACACAATTTGTAATAAATATTGATTTATTTAAACAATATCTCATGAATTACACCTTATCCATAAGTAAGAAATATTTATTCATGTATAAAGTACCTAATAGTTATAATTATTTGCAGAAATTTATAATTATCCGACAGAAACTAAAATATCCCTTAATTGTTTTGAGCAGTATATTTATTCCTCAGGTGATTTCCAAAAACAAAGTAACCTTTGCTAATCTTTTATGGCTTAGCCAGGCTTTTCTTGGATTTCTTGGCAATAAATTCCAAAAACTAAAGTCTTTTCTTTCTGGAGGTTAAAGAATAGAAGAAACAAATGTGTGATCATTGAAAATTCTTAGCAAAAATTTCCTTATTAATTTGAAATGGGTTGTTAGAATATTTTACTTATTTCCTGCTAAGTAATATATTTGCTTTGTTTTGTTTACACCTGCGGTGCATGTTTGTTGGGAAGGGGGAGATTTATTTATTATATACAGTTTTATTGCATTGTGAATAGAAATTCATCTTAGTGAATAAAAACGAATACTTGTATGGTTTATAGGTTTATATATATATATAAAAAGAGACTGCATCTGGTAGTCTCCAGCAAAATATACACATTTGATTTGCTCGCTAACTGCTCATTTAGCATATGTTGCCATATCCAGACAAATTATATGATCACTCTTTATAATTCTATGGATTTGCCTCACGTAGTCATCTATAAGCTGTATATATATTATACAATAATATATACTGCTCCCCACTTTTTTTTCTGAGACGATTCCCTTTATAAATTTGCATCTATTGTCTTATATTAATGTAGATATTGACAGACATATGATTCATCTTCTAAACAGATGACGTAAACTTGCGATATCAATAAATGCATTACATAACTGTAAATGTATTTTCACTTCCTTATGATTTTCTTTAATAACATTTACTTTTCTCTAGCTTACTTTATTGTAATTATATAGCATATAATACATACATTCCATACAAAATATCTGTTAATCGACTTTATATTATTGGTAAGGCTTCTAGTCAACAGTAGGCTATTAGTAAAGTTTTTGGGGAGTCAAAAATGATACACAGATTTTCAAACAATGTGGTTGGTCGGTGCCCCTAACTCCCACATTGTTCAAGCATCATCTGTATATATTAGCACACAGACTTTTCTAGTTCATGAATATGTAAGTAAGAGTATATAAGGTAAAATACCAAAATAAGGTGGTAAGTAACCATTCTTAATAAATTATATTTATGTTAAAATTACACACACAATGTGAAAAAAACAAGAGAGAAAGAAAGAGTAGTTTGAGTATATAGTAAGGTCCCATCTTATGACTATCTGCTTATATGACAGTTTTAGTGACAAGACTGCTACGAATCAACTGATGCATAGGTTTTGTAGATTTGGTTATTTATGGCATGTTTCTTGCTGCATCTCTGTGTTTCAATATTTCACTGTGAATTATGAACTGTTTATAACTATTATTTTATATTATTATTGTTAATAATGGCAGAGAAAATCAAAGTAAAGGTACTGTTGCTTCTATTGAAAAGAAGTAAGACTTGTAAACCTATGCCATTAGATACTTAAATTAAAATTATTAAATTTAGTGATGTTGTTGTTGTCGTGTGGGGTTCGCCTAGGTTGACCCCTCCAATGAGAGATTTTTTTAATTATGTATTTTTGACTGTAGATCTATGTATGTTCATGGGTTGGTTTGTCTGTTCTGAGGGATGAAAAAACCCTCTACCCCTGTATCAGACCAGCTAACTTACCTTTAGTCGAAAGAGACCAGATTAAAGGTTCCTCACGTCATGGACGGGAATCAAACCAAGGTCTTTCTGACCAAAGGGCTTCGTCTATACTGACTGAGCTATGGAAGCTCTAAAATTTAGTGATGAGGCATATTTTAGATTATTATGCTTGTTATAGGGAAATATGCAGAGACAAGACAACATACCATTTAATATTTCTAACTTTTTTTTTTGTTTATGAAATTATTCTAATTTATTTGAATAACTGATATAACTAAATGCTTTATTTACATCTGTTTCACACCTGTATTATTTTTAAAAAATTTTATGAAACCATTACATGCATCCATCAATTCATTGGACATTGTCTACCACTTCCTCTTTTTCCAGAAATTTTACCTTCTATGACTATTTTGAGAAGTCCTTCCACTCTTTCAGTATATCTGAAGTATTTTATTTTTCTTCTGTCAGTACCTTTAAGAAGTCTTGAAGTTCTACCAGTCCTTTCTAGTGTAATTTGTTATGTTTTTTTTTTTTTTAATATTCAAGTTTCTTTCCCAGTCCAAAGTTTTAAGTTGTTATTATTTCTTTGTCTGTTTTATGAAAGACAGTTTAATATTAATCCTCTATGCTGGATTGATTGCACTGTCTTACAAAGCTTATCTACATTATGATGTTATTTTCCTCTTATCTTAATTTTCGTTCCCTGCCTCTTTTTCCTGTTTTTGCCCTTTTGATCCTATCGCACATGTAGCAGTCTCTAAATATAGTTATTGCTGGCTATATGATTGCAGTTTATTCAATTTCTCACACTCTCCAATCTGACAAATTTATTTAACAACTGTGCCAGTCGGACTGAATGATAGAGAGTGAGGAATCGAAAAATGAATGAAGGCAATATCTAGTCTAATGTCTCTTATCACAGCAGATCATGGCAATATCTAACTAACACACAGGCTCGTAAAATGTTTTTAAGATAGGCATTGGCAATGATTAGATCAGAATGCTGCTCAACAAAGTATTTATTCTAACTAGAAAATTGTAATTATATACTAGATAAGTAATGGAGATTTAACTGTTCCTCCCAGCTTAATTAACTTCAGAAAAATACATTACACATTTCTGCCTACGCACAACTCTGACACACTACTCAGCATTTTATAGAGCAGCATTCTGATCTAATCATTGCCAATGCCTATAAAACAGACTCTTGCTTAAATACATACATACAGGTATATGTGTTTACAATCCAAGAACATCGGTATGATGTGATTACTCACAGTTTTTCCTTTATAAACAGCCCTTTACTACTAACAAAGTTTCCATTGGAACATCTCGTGTCTTTGCCTTGATCTGGTTACATCTCTCTTTGACTTAGATGTTTCAGTACGCTATATACCGTCATGGTTGTCCTGGCCTGAGTAGCAAACGATATCCTTCCTTCTTTTCTTCCTCAGCTGGCGGCTGCCTGTTGTTTACACTAGTAGGTAGCTGGGAAGACTACAGTTGCACCCTCGACAGAATTTATTGATTCTGTCAATTTTGCTTGAGATCACGGGAGTGTGGCCTGCTATACTGCAGGATACATCTGTGGCTATACCATGGGACCTGCCGGAGAACTTCAGGGAAAAGGAGCATCGACGAAACTCCAACGATAAACCATGAGTGTACCTCAGGGTCAAGAGGCACGAGCTACCAAATTTCCAATCATCTCCTCCTTCCTTCCTTCTTTTTTTTTTTTTTTTTTCCTCTCCCTCCCCTTTTTTTTTGCTCCTCAGCCCGTAAAAATCCTCCTCGTTCTTTGTTTCAACTCCCGAAGTGTCCGCGATCACCCTCCAGCATGATAATGTCACACGGGTTCTCTTTTGTCAAAAGTCTCTTTGTCTTAGGTGCCTAAATGTTTGGAAGTTGCTGCGAACCTTTCCCTTTCAATGTGCTTATTTTATTCCTTCTTTAATCTGGCCAGCTTAATATCCTTTTTTTTTTTTCTTGCTGACTCACTATACTAATAAGGCATAATTCTTTCCCTCTGTTTTTAAACACTATAGTTATATAGGTAATATCGAATATATTACACAAAGTAGTTAATTCAAATTTTTTTTTTTTAATAAAACAAAAACAATTCATGAATCTGTCTTTTGGACACTCATATAGCAGAGTATATAAATTCTTTTTGCTATAACCCTTTGGTATTAATTTGGTCTAGCTACTCACTGATGAAGCCTCAATAAGGGCTGAAATCGGTCTGGGTAGTGACCTCCCACCATAATGTAATAACAGCATGCATTTCCTAGGAAATGTGTTTTTACATTATGGAAAATACCAAGAATAGCTATCAGAACTTTACCCACCTTCGCAACAAGTTGCCCGTGTTTGTGCTACGTTTTGGGACTACTTGCATTTAGCTCATGCTAGTATTCGCCGATACTTTTATAGTTTTTTATGCTATATTTGGCATGAAACTCCCTGATTCCAATCTTTGAGTTTCTTATTCGGTTTTAAAACAATGTGGGATCTAATATCCCCTTAATTTAACAAAAACAATTCATATTTTCTTTAATATTCTGATTTGACACCTTTGTAAAACCAAACTTGATAAGTTAACTAAATTAACTTATTGGGAGATTTTACACTAATACCCATCCATTTGTCTGCCTTAATGGTCTCCTGTAACACCACATCTCAAATGCAGCTATGTTTTCCTATTTCACACGGGGCAAGGGGAGGCAGCATTGATTTGCTTTATGGTGAAATTCGCTGTATGAGGGTGGTTTGGAACCTAGCTTGTTGTATGACTAGGGTATGCCTGTATTATGAGCTACCTTATATGAGGTATGTGCAGGGGGGAGGGGGGGTTGAATCTTGGGTGTGCACACAGTATACAAGCCACTTGCTGATTCATTCAGATCTCCAGCAACAAGTATTAGTGATCTCTGGTTGGGATCTTATGAATGATTTCTATTCAGATGTTTCAGTTTTCTCTTCAAAAATATAAAACCAATTTTGAATCTATTTATGTATGTTAGGTTTACTTCATTACAAAGTCAGAATTGAGCACTTCATGGGATTCATACTGTTTACCTTAGGTAGACTAATGTCCTCTTGAAAGGGTGATATAATCATCATGACATCAACACAACAGATGTTATGTTAATGTTGTTTACTGTATATAGATTAACTTATCTTTTAAATTTGTTGCAAGATATCAAGAATCTTCAGCCAAATTAAATTATATCTTTAAGAACTTTGATATGAACAAACACCATTAAAGATGTGGAAACTATGAACAAAAAAAATAATACTAAATAATTATAAACTTCCCTCAATTTGTTAATCTCAATTGTACATGTCATAACAAAATAATCTGCCATTGTAGAAATGTAATGAATCTGTAATAGGGTTGTTAATCTTGTTTACAAAATATATATATATATATATATATCTGTATGTTCCATGTATTTTTTAACTAGTCTGTCTGTTTGTGCATGATGAAAAACCTCCGTTTCCAGAAGGGGGAAAAACCTTTTCATTTCCATATGACACCAGCTAACTTGCCTTCACTTAAAAAGTGCTCATAAAGATTCTTTATATCCTAGATTGAATTTGAACTTATGTATCTCTGTCCAGAGAACATTATATGATGATTGGGTTATGAAAACCTCTTGGTGGGGAAAAATTAACCACATTTTTGGTGGGGAATTTGTAGAATGGGGTAAACATTTCAGCTATTTAGGTACAATCTTTAGTTAAAATGAAAAATTAACTATGGAATTATATATGAGAATAAATAAGGTTTGTTTGATATGAAGAGCCAGTTGAATAAGTAAATATAGAATAAGATATAGAATAGCACTTTAATAGTGCAATTGGAAGAACGACAGTACATTGTGCCCTTTGATCGGAAAAGAACAGAGTTTGATTCTTGTCATGACAGGGCATTTTCAATTTAACGCGAGTTAACTGATCTCATATAGAGGTAGCAGGATTTTTTCCTCCAGGAAACTCAGGTTTTTCATCTTGCATACAGGCAAAGCAGCCATGAAAATACATGCAGTTAACAGACAAAAAAATATTGGTGGTGGTGGTGGTTGGCATTAGATGGCACTGTGTGTTGATGGTAGTATTGTGTAGTTGGAAAATTAATTAAGGGAGACTGAATTGTTGTGCCTTCCCACAACAAGTCCTTTGACTCCTTGGAGGTCATGTAATAATAATAGAAAAAAAGATGGAAGACAGCCAAAACATCAGGTTACTAGCAGACTGTTCAATTTTAATAAGGGATATGAGAGTTGAGTTAGAAATAAGACAATTGATCAAAGAATGGAAGCCATTTAGATGACTGCTGAAAAAAATTAAAAAGCAGACAAATGTCATCAGTGACTATACCTTATTTAAAAAAGAAATATTTGTAAAAATTCTAACATCTTTAATATTCTAGAGCAGGGGTTGCCAACCTTTTTGTTTCTTAGAGCACATTCTAAAATACCAATAGGGCGACTGGCACCATCTATTTTTTCAAGCAAATTTTTTGAATTCTTTTGTTAAATGAATACATACAAAGTTTACATTATAATTAATTGTTTTATTACTTAAAAGTTTACATTATATAAAAATTTAAATATATATATGTAAGTTAGTGTGATCTTTGGCATTGCATTTCATCGGCCAGTGCTTCATAATTAGGAGAATATGATGATATTCCAGTTCTTAAACTGGAATGAACAACTTCGAATGCGTGTCTACTTTACATTGTATGCGTTTAATACTCTTAATGTGTCATTAACGCATGCGTCATATAGCATGCCATGAATTGTTGCGTGATTATTTCAAATTATAAGGCACCCAGTTGAACAGCGGCAGGCACACACAAATTGGTCAACGGGCGCTATGGTGCCTGCAGGCATAGGGTTGGGAACCCCTGTTCTAGAGTGTATCAATAGAACTATTGTCTGACCACACATGTGAGAACCCTTGCTGGCACAGTGCCAAGAAGAGTCAAGTCGTGTTGAAGGGGAGAAAGGAATAAGGCGATGTATGAATTCGTCACCAACATGCAAAATCACATACATAAAATTTTCCTACTATTGTACAAGCAAAATAGTTACCACTTTACAAAGTAGAATTTTCATAAAAGACAAGCTTATTTTCCGACATATAATAATAAACACTCATCATTAATTACCTATTATTGGAATGGATTTGCCTTCTGCCACGCTCAGAAGTGTACGAGCAAAATAGTCAAAATAGGGATCTCGCATCTGTGGTTGGACAGTAATATAAGATACTATGATCACTTAAACAAAATGGAAAGTGAAAAATTAACCATCTTGGTGTGAGTGGGAAAGTGAGAAGGAAGCTCCTGAGGAAGACCAAGATATATATTTGGATTAATGCACTCATAATTATATCAATTTTGAGTGCTGTAGAATATATAAAAGTTGATGTCATCTTGACAGGTAATAGACTGATTAGAAAGAAAACTACTGTTGAGAAACTTAGTAATAATGCAGTCTTACATGTGTTACATTATTATAGTGTCTGGTTCATTCCTTGACAATATACACCAGAAATGATGACATGACATTAATGCTTCTTTTAAATTTGGCTCATGTCCTTTTTCTGTTTTGTTTATTGTGATCACAGATGTACAGTAGGAAAGTTACCATCATTTGAATACAAAAAGGGAAACAATTTTTAACTGGGCACATCATTGTAGTTCTCTTTTGTATACGATTTTCAGGTAGCACAAGGTATGTGCCTACTGAATGACACTATATTAAATATGCAGTTTGTTTTTATGTAATAGACTGATTAGAAAGAAAACTACTGTTGAGAAACTTAGTAATAATGCAGTCTTACATGTGTTACATTATTATAGTGTCTGGTTTATTCCTTGACAATATACACCAGAAATGATGACACGACATTAATGCTTCTTTTAAATTTGGCTCATGGCCTTTTTCTGTTTTGTTTATTGTGATCACAGATGTACAGTAGGAAAGTTACCATCATTTGAATACAGAAAGGGAAACAATTTTTAACTTGGCACATCATTGTAGTTCTCTTTTGTATACGATTTTCAGGTAGTACAAGGTATGTGCCTACTGAATGACACTCTATATTAAATATGCAGTTTGTTTTTATGTAGCATCAGATTATTTTTTAATGTCATTATTTTTAACTGCTTTGCCTGTTTTTGCCCATCTTCACTTCCCTTATTTTTCTCAGAATATTAGATCAGCATTTTAAAATTTGGAATAGTCTTTTATATTGTAATTGGTTTTTGGTTAATTTGTTACATACTAGCCATGCAGCTATATCCATATTACTGAACTGAACTTTTTGCTAAAATGGTGCCAAAAATAAGGCATACTCCATGTGACATGACAGGTCATATAGTGAACACTGTCTTTTATTTTTCTCACTTGTAAATGCATGTAATGGTGTGATGTTTTTAAGCAGTCATATTTGTGCACAAATGATGTAAATAAAGCATTTATTTATATCAGATACAGAAATTAATAATTTTCACTAATGAGAAAGGTATTCTGAATAGCTTCGCTTAAGGAAACATCCTGTTCAATTTGATCATCAGTCTACGCCATTACAAGTTTTCCATTTCAGCAATATTATTATCATCCTAAGACCCTATGGAGTCATGGACTCATCTAGGAGGTTAATTTTGTCATACATAGAGCTCATACTGTGCTTTAAACACATTCAAAGTCTCTGTAAACACCACACTCTCAGGCAATGCATTCTAATCATTCGCAACTCTCCATGCAAAAAACCTGCTTCTCACTCCCTCGCTCACACCCTCCTTATACAACTTTCAGAGATGACCTCTCCCTCAGTCTTCCACCATTTTATGAAAAACCTCTTGATGGTTAATCCTATAATAACCTCTTATCAACTTGTACATCTCTATCATATCACTCTTCTTCCTCTTATCCACCAGAATCTGCAAATTGCATCGTCTTAACCTTTCTTCACATTCAACATTTCAGAGATCAGAAACTATTTTAGTCAATTTGCCTCTGGACCTTCTCCAACATCTGTTCATCCTTTAGAAAACCAGGTGGCCAAATCTGTGTACAATATTCCATAAGTGGCCTAATCAGAGCTTTATGCAATGGAACGAGAATCTCCTTACTTCTACAAGTCAGTGTCCTTCACATCATTGCCAGAATTCGTTTGTTGTCCTCACAGTTTCGGCAATATATCCTCTAAATTGTAGATCCTTATCTGCCATCACCTCAAGATTTCTTATTTCCTCAACCTCCAACAATATATCCCCACCAAGAGGACATCGTCAGCATCCAGGAATGCCTTAGCAGAGCTAATCTCAGGTGGTATGGTCATTTAAACAGAATGGGTGAGGAAAGATTGGCAAAACAAGTGTTCTCTGCCAGGTTGACAGGAAAACGACCCAGAGGAAGACCAAAATATAGGTGGATTGATACGGTACAAAGTGCCTTAGACGACAGAAATATAAGATCTGATAATATTGGAATCTTGACAAGTAACAGACTGATCTGGAGGAAAATTGTAGATGAGAAGTTAGTAACGATGTAAATTTTTCATGTAATACTATCATATCCTGTACACCCCTTGAGGTACATGGCAGGAATTTGATGATGATGACATTTCGCATTGTCATCATCATCAAATTCACTCAGTCTATTCAAGTCTTCTTGTAAGGCCACATCTGCTCTACTCCCCATAGTTCATCAAAACATTGCATCATCTGTAAACAAGCATATATCCCATTCACATCATCTCCAATATCATTAACTTACAGGTTAAACAGCAGTGGGTCTAAAACAGACTCCTAAATCACACCACTAGTGACTCTTCTCTTCTGGTGTATTGCCTTCCCATACGCAGCTTGTTGATACCTATCAGACAGCCAATCTCCAATCCAGTGCACTAGTCTAATATCCAACCTCATCCTCTCTAGTTTGACTATCAATTTATCACACATTGATTTATCAAAAGCTTTTGCAAAGTCTAATTATCTATTTATTGTAATAATAAGTAGATTACTAAAACATGACCTCCCTTTAGCAAATCTGTGCTGTCCATCAAAGATAATACCATTGTTATCAACCCAATTCTGGATCCTGATTCTCACCAGCCTCTCCAACAATTTAACTACAACATGTGACACACATATTGGACTATAATTTGATTCTTGAATTCTGTCACCTCCTTTATGAATCAGTACAATCCTGCCTTCCTTCCACTCCTTTGGAACTTGACCCAATGTACGACTCACATTAAACATATATGTCAAGGCAGATGTCAACTCCTTGGCACATTCTTCAAAATATGTGGTGATATATCATCAAGTCCCACAGCCTTATTAATACAAGTTTGCTTAATTCCCCATACACCTCTTCCTCACTCACGGTCAGTTTCTCCTCCTCATCATCCACTGCTTTCAAACTCTCCATGATGTCATAATCACAAGGATGAAAGACCTTTATGAATTGCTCATTAAATATCTCAAATATATTCTCTGCAGCAGGTGTCCTTGTACCATTTTCTCCAGTCACTACTATCCTACCTTTTTTTTTTTTTTTTTTTTTTTTTTTTTTTTTTTTTTTTTTTTTGCTGGCTACATATTGCAAGAGCTCTCTAGAATTTTGTTTGGCTCTATTAGCTAACTGAGCTCATACTGAACTTTTGCTACCCTTGTCAATTGAGTCACTTTCCATGTGTGTTCTTTGTATTCCTCATGGAATTGATTATTAGTACTCCTCCTATGTTTCCTCCATAATGTCCTTTTTCTCTGTAATCTCTTATTTAATCTTCTGATCCTTAGAATACATTTAGACATTCCTTCTAGTAGATAGTTCTTGAATATCACTAAGCAGTGTAGATCTCCTTTCCACCCAATTGCCGATTCCATGCTACAGTTGCAAGCTGTCTCCTGAGCTTCTCATAATCACCAGCCTTGTAGTTCAACATATACCCTTTCCTCACAGAAGTCCTCAAATGGTTGATAACCACTCAGGTAAATCACTTCATGGTTACTCTCACTAACTTCAGGGAGATTTGACACATCATTTATGATAACAATCTCTGATGAGATGATACTTAAGGATACCATCCCAAATGCGAGAACTATTTAATGGAAAGATTGGCAATTTGTATAGAGTTCATAGCTATTCAGAGATGAAGTAGTGTTATGTGTGAAAGGGAAAACCTACTTTTTTGGATTCTAAAGAAATATTTGCAATATGTTTAGTGCCAATAAGACTGGAGTTTAGTTATTCCAAGAAGAGAAATCTTTTATCTAGCGTTATGGGTGTTGTCACAAATAAGACTGGAAAGGTTCTTTTTTTCTGAGAAACAAGACAGATTGAGTTTTGCTAGCACTGAAATTAACGAAATTAACTAAAATCTCCCTTCTGTAAAATGCTTTGGAGATCAGAATGTAGGATTATAGAAATTGATATGCTTTGAAAGTTTGATAATTCAAGTAGTGCAAGGTTTGCTAAGTGAGAAAGAGGAGTGTAGTATACTGTCACAACAAAAACTATAGATTGGATTTGCAGTCATCTGGAGAAGACATGACAGCACACCCAACCCATTTTTGTTGGGTGTGTTGTCATGGCTTATGCAACTTGCACTACAAAATTCATGTCAGTTTGATCTTACAATTGCATTTTTATTGATGTATCCAAGTTTTAAGAGGTATGGCACATCAGTGCTCATCTTAATTGGTCTAATGCAATTAATTCTAGGATAACTTTGAATACTTTAATTTATCAATTAATTGTAACCAAACCTGCATAGAGTGGGGGACAATGTATTTGTTTTAAGATATTGTATATTAGAAAATAATAATGAAGGAGAATGCTATATTGGTATATTTAAATTACTCAAAGGTGTAAAAAGTTTATTTTTCACTTGGTTAGAGTATAATAAATTTAGTTTAATCCTTTATCCAAGTGTGAGCAAACAAAGTTTGCGCCTGAAAGTATCTTCAGGACTGGGTTAAGGTGGTACAACATCAGGGCAACTCGTTGCAAAGGTGGAGCAAGCTACCAACACTCCTATCTCAGTATCTCCTATAATGCAAAACACATCTCCTTGCGGATATGTCTAATGTTATGCATTAAGGGAAGGGCCACTACCCAGACTAGTTTCGACCTTTATTGAGGTCTCTTCAGTGGGAGCCAGGCCCAAGTGGAGACATCAGGCAGAAGCATTAGCAGGTCATCTCTACCTATAGGAGTTGTCAAATGGTGTGCCACCCTTTTTTAATAAATTACTCTGGATTTAGAGAAAGATGTTGAAAGTTTATTTTTCATTTGGTTAGAATAAATTCAGTTTAATCCTTTATCCAAGTGTGAGCAAACAAAGTTTGCACCTGAAAATATCATAGGTGATATCTCTGAGATGTTCTTTGATACACGGCTGAATTGATTTATCTGTTTGTCCATAATATGTGGAATTACAGCCACACCAAAGACAGTACATATACCTGAATACTTCATATTGTTGTTTTAGGTTTTATTGGTTGAACAAGGATCAAGGTTTTGTTTAGGGTGAATAAGGCATGAATGTTATATTTCTTGAGGATTTTTGCCAGTCTTTTAGAAATTGAGCTGAAATGTGGAATGGCAATATAACCTTTCAGATCATTACTCTCTTTGGCATGGTGTAGGAGAATTAAACAAGAGTTTAGAAATTGACTGTTTATTTACAATAACCATTCTTTTAAAAAATTGATAAAAACAGCTTTAATACTTTGGCAGTCTCTTCTTCATCGCTGATTAGAGAGTATGCATGGATTCCTTAAGTAGAAATAATACCAAACTTTTGAGATTGATAATGATGGGACTGAGAGAGAAGATACGTAAGCTTTACATCAAGAAATATATGTATATATATATAGAAAGAAGAGAGTAAATGAAAGAACAGAGCCTTGTGGAATGCCAGTATGAGATGCAAAGCTTAATGATACATCCACAATCACACAATGTCCATCACAGAAATCTGGTAATCCAGTTGCCCAAGTCGTAAAAGAGACCATATGATGAGAGCTTCTTAATAGGCCTATGTGCCAAACCCAATCAAATGCTTCACTTGAGATTTTCCAAATGAATACCTGATTGTGATCTGAGTCTAAAGTACAAACGAAGTTCACAATACTCGGAAAAGTTACTAGTGAGGAATAGAGTGTTTGAAGAATGGTTTATCTGGTTTATTTGTTAAGTGCACTGATCTCACAGGTTGAGATATACCAAGGATAGTTTGCTGTCTCTAGTGATCTTACACAAATTACAATCCTGCTTATTAGGATTAGCTTGTGTTCTGGTAGGCATATATCTAATATAAAATAGTAGACTTGCAAGTCTTTGACATCTTTACCTGCTAGATAAATGTAACTGTAGGATGAAAGTAAATCAATGTTGTGGATATTGAACGTGCTTGTAGATGCACTGTGTCCCAGCTTCTCCCAATTTACACACTTTTAGAAGTTGAAACCTGAGTTTCTGTTAAGAAAAAGAATGTTGCTTTGGAGATTGGAGATAGAAATGAGTCTGGAACTAAGAAATATCTTTGTGAAATGAATTTGAATGGCTTTGGGAGGTTTATTGTTTTTGGCTTATAGCCTATTTCTTTTTATTTGACTTTTCATAAGTGGTTGTTTGAGTTGGGATTAGAAGAGACATGCATGGAATATATAATAATGGACTTTTTTTTACTAAAACTTTAGTATAAGCTTATATGTCCATGTAACATAACACAATTATAAAATATTTAATGGATAAAAATACATTGAGGATAAAACTTTGCATCATGTATTTCTCTGGTGTAACAGTAGTATTGTTAAGAGCTACAAGTGCTGAAGGTAAACAATTAACATAATTTGAATTAGTTAAAAAATCACTTCTAAAGTGGCAGTGACATATTTGTTGACTAGCTCTGTTTTCTTAAATGAGATATGGCCTTATTAATTATGAACTATTGATAACATTACAAATAATCTATGGAATGTTTTAAATGAACTAATATTTTCTGTACTGTTTCCATTCAGGCAACTGTTTTTTCTGCCTTAACAATGAAAAAATGTCTTGTTAAAAAAATTTGATAATGTTCTCTAAAAAATACAAACCATATGTTATCTTATGAAGCCCTTAATATTTCAGATTTCATTATCAATATTCAGAGAGGCATCCATGGCCTTCCAACTTAAACTGCTAATGCCTTAGGATTTGAAGTTGCGCAATTCCAGTTGTATATAGAGCAGAAATTGCTAACCATCATAATGTTACAAAATATATTTCTAGTTGTCTGAAGATTGGCCACAAACAATAATATTACTGCTACAGCTGATAAAATTAAATAAAATTTAATGTTGCCTATTAAATAAAAACAAATGTTAGTGATAATGCTGGAATACCATTGATAAATGCTTCTTATTGCAGGGCTACTTATAGACCACCTTCTTATTGTACTTCTTGTAGACCATGTGCTTTTAATCCTACCAGATTGCAAGTCAAGAAGTTAGCAAGACTTTAGAAAACTTTCTTTGGTTATACTTTCTTTTGTTAAAAAAAGTTCAACCAAAATCTGTGCAGCTTATGGAAGACCACAAAGAATTTGTGAATTGCATAAAGTTTTTGCAAGAGTCAAAATCCTTAATATCCTGTTAGTTTTATTAGTGCTCTTAACTCTTTGTCAAAATTAATTTCTTCAGTTTACTGAACTGTCCTTCCTGCAAAAAAATTTCAGATTTTTTTCAAAAATCATATACCAGGTTAACTTAAAATGGCCCATTGCTGAGCTTTGATGTTATATCATTGTTTATCGATATACTGCTACAGGATACCTTTCAACTTTTAAAATTTTCCCTTGATATTATTAAATTTAAATAAAATTTGTATGTACAGTTGACCCTTGAAGAAAGGATGTGCAGGTGTGAACTGCATGAGGTCCTTATTTGCGTTTTTTTTTTTTTTTTCCCTTGAATTAATATATTGGAAAATTGTTTGGAGATTTGCAACAATTTAAAAAACTAACAGACGAACCACGTTGTTTAGAAATATCAAAAAAATTAAGAAAACGTTAGGTATGTCATGAATGCATAAAATATATGTAGATACTAGTCTATTTTATCATTTGCTACCATAAAATATCCACAAATATATTTATATAAAGTTAAAATTTTTCAAAACTTCTGCATATAAACACTTATAGACCATACATGGCACCATTCACAGTCGAGAAATGTAAACAAATGTAAAGATGCAGTATTAAATCATAACTGTATAAAGTTAATTGTTATTAATTAGCATAAAATAATTTTATAACGGTTCATTAGTGTATAGGCTAGGCTACTGCAATTGATACAATTGCCTAGTGCAATTGTATCAATTGCACTAGGCTACCATGAGGCATAGAATGAATTCTATCACAAATCGTTATAACTCTAAATGAATGTGAATAATTTCTTTTTTTACATGATCTTTTCATTTTTGATGTCTAGTAAGCAATGCATATAACATCTACAGTATGGTTTGTATCATATAAGACAATATTGATGTAGGTACTGACAAGCATAAGATTCATCTCGTAAACAGATGATGTAAACTTGCTGTACCGATAATACAGTACTGTAAATGTATTTTCACTTCCTTATGATTTTCTTTGATATTATTTTCTTTTCTCTAGCTTACTTTAATGTAGACGATACATACATACCATACAAAATATGTGTATAGATGTATGTCTTGTCTTATCTCTATTTTGTGTATTTTTCAATAGCCAAGTAATTCTTATGAGCTACCTTGGCAACCTTAGCAATATAAACTACATCTCTTTACCTGCTTTTTCCTGGAAGACAGTTCCATCACAGCTTATGATTTATTTAACTCAGAATACATGTTACATTTCTCAACTTTAAACTGAAACCCATTATCAGCATTTAAATCATCCTGCAAGCTATTCTACACTGCACTGATTAATTATTACTCTGCCCAATTTTGCATCATCAGCAAATAACTGAATATTTACCTTCCTTATTTCCTGTATCATTTATGTACGAATTACACAGTAGTGCTAATATAGAACCTCTTGTTGCACACCTTTAGTCACTTTATTTCTCCTGGATTCTATTCCTCCACCACTTTTTGGTATCTTTTCTCAGTATCGATGTAACTAGTGTCATATCCATCCCCATCTGTTCGAAGTGCATAACAAAGTTGCATGTACACTCATGTATAAAAACCTAAGGATGAACACTATTTCTGAAGATTACAACTGAAAATTCAGATGAATCAGCTTGGGGATATAACTTATGATTTTGAGTAAAAGTGGTTACACATTCATATTTTCAACACAAAGGGTTCATGTGGTAGCACTCAACAAGATTAAAGGCAAATGGCTGCAATAAGTGAATAGTGTTTGAAGGAAACTCTTTCATAAAGGAATAAAGTTGCAAACATAATCTAGATCAGCGGTGGCGAACCTTTTTATTTGTGCATGCCAAAAATTTGCCAATTGCTGACGTGCCGGACAGTTTTTAATAGGGGAAAAATTAATAGAAAATTAATCTAACTTAATTAGTTTATTTATTTATAAATTTATAATATATATATATATTTATAATATTTTATAAATAATTTTAATTTTATAAAAATTATAATTTTATAAAATATTTTATTTATAATATTATTCAGTGTAAAATTGATTATTGTATTATTAAATTGATTTTAATGATGGTTTGAAAAAAAAAAATGGTAGTGAGAAATATATTTATGCATTGTAACTCACAATAGAAGTCAGCTGAGTAGGGGAAGCAGCAGAAGGATGTCAGCTAGTCAGTGAAATGTTTACCGTATTTACTCGAATATAACTTGCACCCCAATTTTACTTTACGAAAAAAGACATTAAAAATTTTGCATATACCTCGCATACGAAAAATGTTTAAAGATGTTCACGTTGAGGCGATAGTAACTCACTCCCCACAGTTAACAACATGCCCTTCCCAACAGCTATTATATTGCAGATGCAAGAAAAAGTAGTTTTATTGTATCCCTGAATAAGGTACAGAGCCTTTTGCAGTCTGTGTAATGTATTTCTCAGCAAATAGTGCAATTACAGACAGCTGGAATAAAAACGGCAGTAACTAATGAATCACATGTCCCTTCTCACAGAAACTGTGCTGTATAGACTCAAGCAAAACCATATGTCACACAGGAAACACAGTATCTAACTAAAAACTATTGTCCAATTTTTCAGTTACATGACCAGCGGACTCAACTCGCACAAAGTTTCAACCAAGGGTTGAAACTTTGTGAGATTTGAGGCGGCCGGTAATGAGAAATTCTGTCGGAATGATAAATGACACCCTCATGAATGTGTTAAAACTAAGAAATATATAGTGAATGTTGGTATGACAGTTTCAGATGTTATGGAATTCGGTTGAAGAGAATTAGCATTTCAGCTTAACAATTGTCGGTTGCCTTTGTCTTTGGGGCACATGATCTTTTAATACCGCACAAATCATATACATGTCTTCATAGCTGCTCTTTCGTGTAAAACAAAATTTAACTTGTGCGTATTGTAACAATTAAAAAAAAAGTTTAATAATTTATAAGTGTATAAAAGGATATCACCTGTAAATCATCGATGTGCCAGCAAAATTGTTGGACATGCCACCTCTGGCACACATGCCATAGGTTCGCCATCTAGGATCTAGATGATTTCACTTAGTCAAAGAATTATTGGAAAGCCTGAAGGCCACAGAATTGCTAATATTGCCAGATAGTTTTGAATCTCACATAGTGTTGTATCTAGGCTCTGGGCAACATTTTAAACCAATGTAATGTGTTCCACATGTTCTAAGAGGTCGCCCTCACTCTACCATGGAGCATGAAGGCAAATTTTTGGTTATAACAGCAAGTCGTAATCAGCACACCACAGAAGGTCAACTTCATTCAACAACAGGTATGTGGATATCTCAACAGACTGTGGCAAGGCATCTGCAACAAGTAGTCCTGTATCTAAAGACCTGTACTCTGCATCCCTTTATCTGCAGCTCATTATAGAGCACATTTCAGTGGTGTTGTATCCATAAAAAATGAACAAGGCTAATGTACTCTTTACAGATGAGAGTCGTTTTAAGTCTTTCCTCTGATTCTAGACAACACTTGATCTGCCGTGAAAGTGGTACTGCTTACCATTGTGAAAATGTTCTTGAAAGGGATAGATATGGCAGTGCTGGCTGGGGTCATGGCGTGAGTAGGAATTATGCTTAATGACCACACCAAGCTACAAGTGCTTTAAAAAAGAACTATGACTGGTAATCATAAATTACCAGTCAATGGTAATGATAAATGACCACACCAAGCTACAAGTGCTTGAAAAAAGAACTACAACTGGTAAACAATATTGCAACAAAGTTCTTCAATGTCATGTTTGATTGTTTCATGGTGCTGTAGGTGGAGAATTCATTTTTATGGATGACAATGCCACACCACATTGTACATCTGGAGATTGCGGATATTAATTGAATGGAGCGACTGGCATGCACCCCAGATCTCAACCCCATAGAATATGTTTTGGACGCAATAGGGAGATGCATTGCTGCTCGAAATCCCTCTTCAGAAAACAAACAATGCCTTATTATTGAAGGATCAATAATAAGGCCTTGTTTGATTGTTTGCCTCAAAAACTCCAGAATCACTTGGTGCTAAGCATAGTACAACGTTGTGAGAGCTGTATTGCAGTTCGGAGGTGGACATATTCCATAATGAAATGTCTCTTCACACAGTTTTCTGTAAGCAATGCACATTAATTCCTTAACTACGTCCTTAGGAAATTTATAACTTTTGCCAAAAAAAGACATATTGCAATTTAATTTGTAAGAAATTTATAGCACATTTTTTGTGTAATATAATTAGTATTCTGATGTTTGAAGTTTTTTTTTTTTTGGAAGTTTTTTTCCCACTTGATTAGACTATAATAAATTTAGTTTAATCCTTTATCCAAGTGTAAGCAAACAAAGTTTGCGCCTGAAGTATCTCCAGGACTGAGGCAACTCGTGGTAAAGGTGGACCAAGCTCTCATCACTCCTACTAAGAGTAGGAGTGATGAGAGCTTGGTCCATCTTCACCTAGGATTAAACTAAATTTAACTAAACTAATAAACTAAAAGGATTAAACTAAATTTATTACAGCCTAACCAAGTGGGAAAAAAAAACTTCCAATATCTTTCTCTAAGTCCAGAGTAATTTAATAAGTTGAGACACTTTTTGGCAACTCAGGTAAATATGACTTCTCCATTGCTTCCATCTTGTTATCACCACCTCTGGGTCTGGCTTCCACTGACGAGACCTTAATAAAAGTCGAAACCAGTATGGGTAGTGGCCCTTCCCTTAATGCATAGCATTATACATGTCTGCAAGGAGATGTGCTTTGCATTATGGGAGATACTAAGAGTAGGAGTGATGAGAGCTTGGTCTAACTTTGCCACGAGTTACCTCAGTCGCAAACTTTGTTTGCTTACACTTGGATAAAGGATTAAACTAAATTTATTAAATTAGTATTCTGACAATAAATTTATGTCTACATTTGGTTGTAGTCATAAATTTTTTCACGTACAGGTAAAAATGTAGTTTGTTCTTAGCTCTTATAGTATTCTATCAAATGCCTTTGCAAAATCCAGCAGAATTGTGGTATAGCCATTCCCTTTATCTAACTCAGCTGTCGCTGTATTGCTTAGGCATGACTGACCTTTCACAAAGTCATGTTGCCCCTCATAGAGTAACATATTCTTATCCACTCATGCCTGAATTTGCTCTTTGATCAAATTTTCTAGTACTTTTACCACCACTTCTGAGATACTGAGGGAATCATTTTGTCCACTTTCCACTCCCTTGGGACTCTATGAGAGCAAGAGACTTAAATTTAAAGCCTAGTTAAAAGTGTTTCCTCTGATATACCATCTAATCTCACAGTCCATTGATGTTGAGATTCTGCAATATCAGAACCTCCAATTCATCCACCTCTGTTCCCACATCAGTGTCCTTATGACATATGTCAGAGCAATAACTTCATTTAGATGATATACCATGCAAAGTGAGTTCTTTAGTCTGCTCTGCTTCTGTCACCTCACTACCATCAGTGATCGTTAAAGTTATCCTTCATTCTTCCTCTTTCTTGCTGCATTGCAAAAGAATGCTTTGGGATTTCTTTAGTCTGCTCAGCTAGTTTCTTTTCATAATCTGATTTTGCCTTCCTTACTATGCTGATACCTTTCTTGCCCAACCTTTGTAGTGTTCATGGGCTTGCTAGTTGCCTTTCTTCTTGTACACCCTCCACAGCACTTTCTTTCTCTCCTGCTTAATGATGCTATTGATCCATCAAAATTCCACCAGATGAATCCGCCTGACCTTGGATGTACAGTCTGATATTGCTATCTATAAATGCCCCTTAACTATCTCTCATTCACTTGCATGTTACCTAGTGGATTCTGCTGAGTAGCCAAGATATTACTGATTCTGCAAACATTTCTTAATAGAAATGTTTGCAGAATCAGTAATATATTGGCTACTAACAGTGAATATATTTTTCAGATACTTGGTCTTTTCTTTTGCATTTTTGTATAATGATATTCTAAAAAGAATGTATCATATACAAATTATAAGCAGTAGTATTTTTTTCTTTTCTATTTCAGGAGATAGATGAATATATTGCAAAAGCCAAGGACCAAGGTTACACAGCTATGATACAGCTAGGTTCTAAAGGACTAAGTTATGCAACAGCTGTGGTAATGCAAACTGCTATAAAGGTAAATTGAAATGATTATATGATCTTTGTTTATAACTAATTTTCAGCATACATAGAATCAGCAAGTCTGAATGGGTGCATAAACATAATTCTGACAAGTGTATAATATTTCTTTGTACCTGTTTTCTAGGAGATACAAATCTATATGTTGGCAAGTACCAACTACATCCTCTGTCCAAAAAGAAACCAAACTTTTGATAGAAAATAAAACACAGGCCAGTTATAATTATTAAAATAATTTATTTCAATCAAAATACTCTCCCTCAGCTTTGATACAGCATTTGGCATGGTCAATTCATTCGTTAAATGAGTTTTTTTTTATATCGGTTTTTGGGATACTGTTGAGGGTCGTGGTTACTGCTGCTTGAACATTTCAATGGTGTCATATTGCTTTCCTTTCGTCAGCAAATGAAGTCTGGGAAAGAGAAAGAAGTCGCAGGGTGCTAAATCAGGTGAATACGGCGAGTGATCCAACACACAAACTTGGTTTTTGCTCAAAAACTGTCTCACAATGTTTAAATGATGAGATGGTGCATTATCGTGCAAAAGTGACCAGCTGCCTGCATCATAATATTCTTGCTATCGATCACTTCAAAACTTTGAGATAAAACTCGCCATTGACCGTTTGGCCCTTGGAATCGTAGAAACAAATCAGCATTGTTTTTACTTTTGACTTCTCCAAGTGACTTTTTTTTCAGATGCCCCTCTTCTGGTGGTCTCCACTTAGCACTCTGGCACTTTGTTTCAGGCTCATACTCGAAACACCATGTTTCGTCACTAGTAACGATTGTTTCAAGGAAGTTTTGAGTCCTTACGAGCAGTTTTAATGAGATCCTTGCAGTGTTCAATTCAATACATTTCTTGGTCATTGGTCACCTTGTGGGGAATAAATTGCGAATTCAATTTACGAAGTCCCAAACTCTTGGTGAAAATGTTGTGCACAGTTGATTTTGGAATCCCCAGTTCATCTTCAATCAATCTCACGGATGATTTCGGGTTTTCTTTGATGAAATCACACACTTTTTGGATGTTAACTTCACTCAGTCCAGTTTTTGAACGTCCCGGGTTTTCGTCATCCTCAAGTGTCTCATTACCACTTTGAAATCACTTAAACCACTCATACACTTGAGCATGGGATAAGCATTCATCACCTTAAGCTTTTTGAAGCATTTGATGCGTTTCTGCAGAACTTTTACCAAGTTTAAAGTCAATCACAGCTCTCTGTTTGAAACTCATTTTCTGACTGTTCATCAAAACACGCTGTCACTCTTGGCACTATAACTCGGCTTCTAATGAAACAAATATCATACAGTTGAGAGAACACTAATGAAGGTTGCTGCTTTTGACAATAAAAAGATACAACAGGTGGCGCCACTAGTTTCTTCTATTTTCAAAAAGTTTGGTTTCTTTTTGGACAGAGGGTGTAATCTAATCTTATGTGCAAAACCACTCAAATGTCTTTTTGGATTAATGTTTATACAACAGATGTGCACTGCTGCAAACATGTGCTTCTTCCTATGCCTCTATAGTCCAAATAGAGCCAGCCTTGTCCTCCTGGATTGCTTGTCACCAACCCTATCAGTCCAGTAAATTAAAGATACCAAGAAATTATATACTTGGTTTAATACTTTATCCAAGTGTAAGCAAACAAAGTTTGCACCTGAAGTATTTTCATTGACGTATTGACCCTTTCCATAATGCATAGCATTATACTTGTCTGCAAGGAGATGTGCTTTGCATTATGGGATACTAAGGCAAGTGATGTGAAGTCATATTACCTTTACCATGAGTTGCTTCAATTCTGAAAATACTTCAGATGCAAACTTTGTTTGCTTACACTTGAATAAAGGATTAAACCAAGTATATAATTTTTTGGTATCTTTAATTTATAGTATAATCAAGTGGATAAACTTTCAAAAACTACCTATCAGTCCAGGCCCTTACTTCTTCAGTTGGGACATTGCAATATGATGTTGATATCTTGACTGATGATATATATCCATCTTGTTGTTGGTTTATTTCTTGACCAGTAGTGAATGCCACTATAATGAAGTTACATGATAATGAATGGAAAAGTCCCAGCCTAAATCCCATAGTACTGATAGTACTGCTGCTATTTCAAAGTGTATTATTACAAACAGGAAAAGCTAGAAACCGTCTCTAATAGCAAACTGAATTTCCTACCAAATGACATCACAATCAGTAGACAAATGAAATGGCAAGAAATATAACAAAGAAATCCTGGGAAACAAAGGGAAGGGCAGGTCTTAACAGATAGTGAACTATATTTTATCTAAGACATGCTCAAAGAACTTTTTTGTTTACTCATTGTCATGTGTTAACTGTAACATGTAATGTACTCTAAGGATGCTTGTTTAAAATCCAGAGAAATATAAGCCAGTTAATTAACATCTTTTTTTATAATTTAGTTGGTTTGGAATTGTAATACCATTAAAATTAGTTATGAATACCTTACCTAAGCTTCTATGTTAGAAGATCTGCATTTATTTACAGAGAACACAAAACTAAGATTACATCAGACACCGATAGTCTGACACGGCAGGTCTTGTTCAGTATGCAGATTTTATTAATCAGATTTCAATAAAGTGACTTTGAAAAATGTTCTTAAATCACTGAAAAAGTTACTGCAAGGGCTCTTGAGGGGGCAAAGTTCATCATCATCATCAAATTCCTGCTATATACCCTCAAGGGAGTGTAAAGGATATGATAGTACTACATGAAAAATTTACATCATTACTAACTTCCTATCTACGGTTTTCCTACAAATTAGTCTTTTACTTGTAAAGATGCCAATAATATCAGATCTTATATTTCTATCGTCTAAGGCACATTGTACTATATCAATCCACCTATATCTTGGACTTCCCCTGGATCGTTTTTCTGCCAACCTGACAGAGAACGCTTGTTTTGCTAATCTTTCCTTGCCCATTCTGTTTAAATAACCATACCACCTGAGATTAGCTCTGCTAATGCATTCCTGGATGCTAGCAATTTCAAGTACTTTCCTAATATCGTCATTTTTAATATGATATTGCCATTGATGCCATCTCTTCATTCCTCTAATTTTTCTCACGTCATATCTGTTGTCTCCAGTCTTTGGTCAACTGTTTTACAGATCCATAAGTTAAAATTAGTTTGAACACTGTCTTGTATACAGCTAATTTAGTGTTCCGACTAATTTCTCTCTTATTCCATATGAATTTATTCAATTGACTTCTTACCATACCAGCTTTATTGATTTTGTTGTCTATTTCCATATTTAGTTTACCATCTTCACTAAAAATTGTGCTTAAGAAGCTGAAATGTTTTACTTGTTCCACAGGTTCTCCATTCACAATGCAGTTGACATTTTCAACGATTCTGCCTATTTTCATTATCTTTGTCTTTTTATTGCTGACCTTCATACCATATCTATTAGAACAGTTATTCAATTTAGTCAAGGAATCTTGCAGACTCGTAGCGGATTTATTTAGAAGTATAACATCGTCCGCATAAAGCAGAGAGCTGACATTAACATCTCCAATTCTGATATCATGTTTAATACCACTTTCCATCCATATAGATAATAAATAACAGAGGGGATAATGTACATCCTTGTCTCACACCAGATTTAACATTAAACCATCTTCCTGTACTTCCTTCAATTCTAACTGCTGAATTACAACTCCAATAAAGACTAAGTATTGCTTGATATAATGCCGGGGGGGGGGTGCTTAAGGGTCAAAGCTGTATAACTGAGAGAAGATCTCCACTTAGCCTTTAAAGGAGTGCGGAGAACCGACCAAGGCTTCTGACCGAATGTCCAATGCTCACATTCTCGTGGTGCACCCTATTGGATATCTACCTGGATACTGAACAAACAAGGATGGGCTGGCAATTTGAGATTTAGCTGACAAAATTGTATTCTTATTGGCTTAAACCAATATACAAAATGATGGTACAACATACAAAATTTCATGCTCATGCCGGCTGAGGCATCACCAGTTACACAAGGCCCCCATTGTTTTCGCCAGGGCGAACAGCGAAAAGTCAGCTACTGGAACAAATCTAAAAGCACACCCCAACTCAACATCACCAGAGTTAAAGATCGGTACTGTCGACATAAGAAGCCTGAATGGCAAAGAAATGGAGCTAGCTGAGGAATTAGATAAGAACCAGATCGAAACAAAAGAAAAGACAAACAAAAAAGACAAAAACTGGTGAGATCTTTCTGAGCAATAAATACAAAATGTTATATTCAGGCAATGACAATCAAGGAAAAGAAGGAGTAACCATTGTATTCAACACTAAATACGAGGCTAATCTTCTTGAATGGCTGGCAGTCTCAAGTAGAGTGATGTGGGCAAATATCAGAATGGGGGAACTGGATAATGAGACTTATTTGTGTGTATGGTCCCACAGAAGGTTCTACTAAGATAGAAGTGGAGGAATTTTTTGATGATTTAGAGAAAGCAACTGACACAATGAAAAAGGAAAAGTTGATCCTTGTTGGGGATCTAAATAACAGAGTAGGAAGTGATTGTCAGACATACAAAAATGTTTTGGGAAAATTTGGAGAAAAGAGCAAAACTAATAATAATGGCAAATATCTGTTGGATTTCTGCTCAGGACATGGACTGGTTATTACTAACACCATGTTCCAACATAAAAATGTGCACAAATTCACATGGAGAGAAGAGGCTAGGAATAAGAAAATTCTCATTGACAATGTTATTGTTGATAGTGATGTTTTCTTCCTGGTGCAGGACACCAGAGTGTACAGAGGATTTGAAATTGGAAGTGATCACTATGTAGTCTTGAGCAGGATAAAATTGAATTTCATATTGAAAAGAATAACATGTAAGAAAGTTTCAAAGCGAATAAAAGTTGAGCAGCTCTCAGATGTGAACTGTAGACTAAAATACACAAAGATTATTGAAGTTAAAAAATGAAAGAATTTGAGAACAGGAATCAAACCTTGGAGATTCAGTGGCAAACTTTGAAGAAAGCATTGATTGATTCAGCCAGAGAGGCATGTGGTGAGGTTGTCTGCAAGGATTGAAAAATCAGAACTCCATGGTGGACACAGGAAGTTAAAGAGGCAGTGAAGGAAAAGAAGAAAGCATATCAAAAGTTCCTATAAAATAAGTCAGATTGTGCTCTTAGAGATTATAGAGACAAATGTAAGAAAGCTAAACACTGTGTAAAAACTAGCTAAGCCAAAGTCATGGGAGGACTTTGGCAAGAACATCGAAAATAAATATCAAGAAGGTAGCAAAATATTCTGGAGGTTGTCGAAGAAGCTTAGAAGTGGAGGAAAGAGTGCTGTAAAATGAGTTAGAGATGATAAAGGTGACATGAAATTGGGAGAAAAAGTTATCCTTGAAGTATGGAGTATTTCCTTTGAAAAATTGCTAAATGAAACAATCAGTGATAGCACAGTGGTAAAAAAACACTCAACAGGCATACAGTCAGGAATACATATCCATACTTGAAGTAGAAAAAGCCATCAAAGGCTTGAAATGTGGGAAAGGCAACAGGAGTAGATGATATTCGACTACAAATGCTGAAGTATGGTGGTATAAAAGTCTTACAGTGGCTGCACTGCATAGTTCAAAAGGCCTGGACAGAGGTACGAATTCTTGATGATTGGAGTAGACCTCTCATACTTGTATATAAAAAGGGAAATAAAACTGAATGTGAGATTTACAGAGGTATTTCCCTACTGAGTGTTCCTGGCAAGATTCATGCAAGTATATTTGAGAAACGGTTGAGAAGAATTGTGGAAGAAAAGCTTGGTGAAGAACAAGCTGGATTCAGACCGAATAGAGGCTGTCAGGATCAGATCTTCACTTTACGACAAATAGTCGAGAAAGTGGGAATATAACAAAGATCTGTATTTAAGTGTTGTCGATCTGGAAAAGGCATATGACAAGGTGCCAAGAGAGAAGCTATTCACTATGCTGCAGTTATATGGTGTCAATGGGCCATTATATCAATTTTATTTGAGTTTAAGTTAGCAGTTAGAATTGAAGGAAGTACAGGAAGATGGTCGAATGTTAAATCTGGTGTGAGACAAGGATGTACATTGTCCCCTCTGTTATTCATTATCTATATGGATCACATTATGAAGGAAAGTGGTATTAAAAATGATATCAGAATTGGAGATGTTAATGTCAGCTCTTTGCTTTATGCGGACGATGTTTTACTTCTAAATAAATCTGCTACAGGTTTGCAAGAATCCCTGACAAAATTGAATGACTGTTCTAATAGATATGATATGAAGGTCAGCAATAAAAGACAAAAACAATGAAAATAGGTAGAATCGTTGAAAATGTCAACTGCATTGTGAATGGAGAACCTGTGGAACAAGTAAAATATTTCAGCTACTTAGGCACGATTTTTAGTGAAGATGGCAAATTAAATATGGAAATAGACAACAGAATCAAGAAAGCTGGTATGGTAGGAAGTCAATTGAATAAATTCATATGGAATAAAAGAGAAATTAGTCGGAACACTAAATTAGCTGTACACAAGACAGTGTTCAAACCCGTTTTAACTGATGGATCCGAGAGCTGGTTTAGAAGTAAAACACTTGACCAAAGACTAGCAACCACAGATATGAGAGTCCTGAGAAAGATTAGAGTCGTGAACAGATGGCATCAATGGCAATATCATGTAAAAAACGTGGATATTAGGAAAGAACTTGACATTGTCAGGATCCAGGAATGCGTTAGCAGAGGTAATCCCAGGTGGTATGTTCACTTGAGGAGAATGGGAGAGGAAAGATTAGCAAAACAAGTGTTCTCTGCCAAGTTGTCAGGGAAAAGACCCAGAGGAAGACCAAGATATAGGTGGATTGATACAGTAGAAATATAAGATCTGATAATGTTTGAGTCTTGACAAATAGCAGACTGATTTGGAGGAAAATTGTAGATCGGAAGTTAGTAATGATGTAAATTTTTCATTTTCATGTAGTGCTATCATATCCTGTACACCCCTTGAGGGGTACCTGTCAGGAATTTGTTGATTATATAATGCCCGATTGACACCATATAACTGTAGCATTTCGAATAGTTTCTCTCTTTGCACCTTGTAATATGCCTTTTTCAGATCGACAAAACTTAATTACAGATCTTTGTTATATTCCCATGCTTTCTCGACTATTTGTCGTAAAGTGAAGATCTGATCCTGACAGCCTCTATTTGGCCTGAATCCAGCTTGTTCTTCACCAAGCTTTTCTTCCACAATTCTTCTCAACCGTTTCTCAAGTATACTTGCATAGATCTTGCCAGGAACACTCAGTAGGGAAATACTTCTGTAATTCTCACATTCAGTTTTATTTCCCTTTTTATATATGGATACTTTGAGAGCTCTACTCCAATCATTGGGAATTTGTCCCTCTGTCCAGGCTTTCTGAATTATGCAGCGCAGCCACTGTAGGACTTTTATACCACCATATTTCAGCATTTCTGGTAGAATATCATCTACTCCTGCTACCTTTCCACATTTCAAGCCTTTGATGGCTTTTTCTACTTCTGGTATGGAAATGTATTCCTGACAAAGTTAGTTAAACAAAAAGGGTGCTTAAATGACTTCTTATAACATTTCTTACGTTTCTTATATATATATATATATACTATGGGATGTGAGTGCAAGATTTTATGTAACCATTGGTGTACCACATGGATCAGTTCTTGGTCCATTGTTATTCAATCTTGTGAATTGATGACATTCTGATGGATTTTACAGGAAACATACAATTATATGTTGATGTTGCAAAAATGTGCAGGGTAATCAAGAATTTAGTACTTGCAGAATCATTTGAATAGTCTGGAATTGTGGTCGTGAGAAAATGGTTGAGAGTTCATTGTTAGTAAATATAAAGTCATGCACTTTGGTGTGATTTGATATCCAGTGTCATATTGGTGCGATTATGCTAAAAGAAATTCATCAGGGCTAGGCATTTTGAAAGTTTTAGCAGACAGGAAGTTTAAGTTCAAGGGCCACATAGCAAAGATTGCAGATACAACTTAGAGGCTAATTGCAATGCTGAAACGAACCTTGACATGTAAAGATAAGGAAGCCATTTTGTCTCTTTACATAGTTCAAGTGAGGTCTTATCAAGACCTCACTTGGACTAGTGCACACAGGTCTATTCTCCTGGTTTCGTGGTGATACTGATACAGTGGAGAGAGAGAGAGAGAAAGAAAGAGTACAAAGGAGCATATTAAAAATGATATCAGTATAGTGGAATGCTAATTATGAAGACATTGAGAATTTATAGACCTCACAGCCAACACTCAAGAATCCATTTCATTATTAAAAAGGAAAACAATAACTGTCTGCCTCTTCCTTGACACTTGTCACCATGCTACTAAACAGCTCCTGTTTTGTCTGTAGAAGAAAACCTTATACTGGAAGATACATCCATCGTTTATCACATTACTGCTCTTTCCAGCAACATGTTCTTATCAAAAGCTTAAGAAAGTGAGCTAGAACCATCTGCTCTGACCACATTAGCCTCTCCACATCCAGGACAATTTTTAGCCACAATATCAACAGAACTCTTTACCTGTCTCCATCCCAACCAAAATCCAGAACACAAAAATTCATTACCATTCCATATATCTGGGGCACCTACAAAAAAAAATTTGTTTAACATGGACTTCCTTCAAGCCATACCAAAAATTAGCTATCTGTTCACCAAAAGATTCTCAACATCATTTAGATCATCCTCTTGCTCCTGTTAAACTAACTTACTTGGGACAAACTGGAAGAACAGAAAACAAATCCGCATGGAGGAACATAGAAACTATCTGCACTACAGCCATTCTTGGAATAGCATACCATGACATGGATATAGATTACTGGATCCATTGGAGGAAAAACTTCCATTTTATACAGAAGCAGTTATAAATCTGAGAGATGATTTCTGGAATCTGCCTCAGCATTTCCATACACAGTACTAAAATGCTATAGGTTGACCAATCAACTTCTTGTGTATGGGTCTAATGTTAAAAAAAAAAAAAAAAAAATCTTAGCACATTCAGCTGCCTCACTTCACCTCAATATGAGACCATATTTAGACCTTCAGCAAGATTCCATTGCTACACCTAGAGGGTGCCATTTAGGACTGTAGCATCCTACATCTCACACTCTGTGTTTGCCTTCCTTGATTTTTTCCACACATGTTCAGTATGTTTCTTTATGCCATGAAGATGCTTTGGTAACCAATGTGAAATATTGGTGTAACAATCTAATTAATTAAATAAATTGTTCATCAATTATCTATAGATGTTTGTTTTCTTTTAACGATTAACATGAGACATGCATACACAATTAACTTTTGTGATGATAAAATTAACAAATATTTAACATAATTATTGCAAACTAAAGTAAATGTGAGAGGGGGAAACGATGATACATGAATATGAAATTAGAAAACAATTATATATATATATATGCACATGTTATATATATCAATATTATTATATTATATAATATTATATAATATCTCCATGGAGTCAGTCTGGAGACCCACTCTAACTTTTATACACACACAAAACCTTTCACATAGGGATGATTCCATAAGTTTCCAGCCTGACTAACTTTTAGAGGTGATAGAAAGAAAACAACTGTGTCAGTTTTCAACATAATCTCCCTTTACTTCAACACACTTTTCACATCTTTGAATTAACATTTCTATGCCCCTGAAAAAATAGCTTGTACTTTTGGTCTACAAAATGGCCTAAAACTTATCTTTTTTACCTCATTGTCATCAGCAAATTTTCTTCCTCAAAAGTCTTTCTTCAATTTCAAGATGGGATAGTTTTTCATTGGATGAAAAACTATCACATCTTGAAGAACTGTAGCCTTCGTAACAATAGCCGTATGGACTGGAGCATTGTTGTGTAGCAGGCAAACACTATGACTCAGCATTCCTTGTCTCTTCTCCTTTATGGTGTCGCACAGGTGCAGGAGCAAAGCATTCACGGTGGTATTCCTTTCCTTGAAGTCAATCAAGAGAATTCCCTGGCAATCCCAAAAGATTGTTGCCATAATCGTTTTGGTGGACTGAGTGATCTTGGCTTTTCTCAGCAGTGCTTTGCACCACTTCATGGATTCCCTTTTGGAAAGAGGATCATAATAAAGGACCATGATTTCCTCCCTGGGTGACAGTGGATTCCAACACTTTTCTCTGATTCATTTGGCCACCTTGCACTGCCCTTTGTCATGTGAAGCTTTTCGTGAATGATGCGAAAGGTGGTTATAGAAAGCCCCAACCTTGCTGAGATTTCTTTGAGCTTCAGCCATCTGTCATTGAGCAGTTCCTCCTCAACACGAGAGACATTTTCCTCAATCATGAGGAAAATGTCTTTAAATCATTACTTCCATAGGTCGACCATATGCTCTCTTTCTAGGCTAAACTGTTTAGCCCATTCCGTCACAGTGGAATAGGAAGGAGAAGCTTCCTCCATAAATACCATCTAATCACTGTTTGATAGCACTTGGAGAAAGCCTTTCTTTGGTGTTAAACTTTATCACAACACAGTACTCAATACAGTCACTTAGCTTGCCATGTGTTAAATGAGTGCCTCCAACTGAATGACGCAGGTAGAGAGTTGAAACTGGTACACTAAGCTCCCCATAGATGGTACTATCTGTCATGTGCGGTGTTTTAAACTTGGTGCAAATTTTGTATGTCAGACCTGAAACTTTTGGAACCTATCTCTCTTTAAACTCATTTGCTGTTAAAGCACTCATAACTAATTCTGGCAATCCTTTCCACTCATTCACCATTCTCCATGCAGAAAATCTAGGCTACATATCCTTACTAACTACACTCTTACACAATTTCCACAGATGAACCTTAGTTCTCTGACTATTTGTCGTATATTGAAAAATTTCCTTTACATCAATTTTATAAAACACTTTAATATCTTATAAGTTTCTATATGTCCCCTCTTTTCCATCCATCAGCTAAACTTTGTAACCCATACACATTCAACTTATCCTCATAGGGAGTATTCCACAGACCTGTCACTAGTTTCATCACTCATCTCTGAATTCTCTGTACCACCACCTGATCTCCAAGAAACCCAGGTGACCAAATCTGTGCACAGTAATCAGGTTGCAGCTGAATCATAGCCTTATAAAGAGGGATAATAATAATAACTTCCTTATCTTTACTTGTTAGCATGTTTTTCAATATCTAAGTAATCCTTTGAGCTATTTTACTAACGTTTGTACTATGTTCTCTGAACTTCAATTTTCTATCTACCATTATCCCCAAGACCCCAGCTTCATCAATTTCCTGCAATCCAATACCATCAATGTGATACACAACATGTAACCTTTTTAACACAAAGTGAATAATCTTACATTTTGCAGCATTAAAATTAAATTGACAATCATTAATCTTTGTCGACAATGCCAATTTATTTAAATTCTCCTGCAGGATATTTACATCACCTTTATCAACTGTTCCTCTCCCCAGTTTTGTATCAGCAGTAAACAACTGAATGTCCCTCTCCTTAAATCTTTCCTTATATCATTGATATATAAATTAAAGAGTAGTGGTACTAGTACAGAATCCTGAGGTACTCCACTAGTCATCCTCATTCTCCTAGATTCCACTTCACTTTATACTACTCTGTGTCCGTCTATCAGCCAACCCTTATCCATGCTATTAGCTTCATATCTACTTCCCATTTTATTATTATTATTACGCGACACCTCCAGGGAGTCCGAAGACTCATCGAGGGAAGGCACTTTTGCTACAACTCTGTCTCCACCACTCAGTCCAGTAACTGCAACTGCCTTCATTCATCTAAACCAACGCCATCTACTGCCAACCACCAGCACTAGTGTTTTCACAAACAGTCACAAACATCCATTCCCAATGTGGAATTCGAACCCGCAGCCTTTTGGCTGGAGAGTGAATATGCTAACCATTTGCCAACCAAGGGCATTTTCTTCAACTTTTGTGATAGTTTTCCCATGTGGCTATGGGAAATGGCTATACCATGCTACTGTCAGATGCTTTTGCAAGGTCCAGCAATAGCATGGTATAGCCATTTCCTTTATTCAATTCTGCTGTCAAATTTATTATAAAATGTGAATAAATTACTAAGGCAGGACCTATCTTTTACAAAGCCATGCTGCCCACTATAGAGTACATATCCCAATCCACTCACTGTTGGATTTTATCTTTAAATAACTTTTCCAGTACTTTAACAACCATTTCTGATATATTAATTGATCTGCAGTTTGCTGTTTCTGTCTTGGAGCCACCTTCATGTAATGAAACTATCTTACCCCTTTCCACGCTCGTGGAAGCTTCCCAGAGCTGAGACTTAAGACTGAACAACTTCATGAGGAGCAATGCCAATTCTCATGCCCATTCACTTAGTACCTGGGCTGACATGCTATGTAGATTTTTTTTTTTTTGCCACGAGGTTGCACATGGCGTGCATCATGTTGTGATCTCTTCAGAAAGATAAGTCATATTTTCAAAATTTAATTAATACTAAATTAATTTATGTAGATTTTTGTTTTATATGGGTGTGTGATGGAGTTATTTAGATGTAAGTAAAACTTGTATATTTGTTTAAAGTAGATATTGTTGGTATGGCACTAATGTGTAGTAGAAAAATGGCGGTCAATATGACCTTGGGTGAGCTGAATTTGCATGATTTTGTTGAGATGTATTCATCACAAAAGTTGAAAGATTTGTGGAAGGAGAGTGAAACTGGTGAGTATGTAGTAAGTGTTTTGAGAGTGAGTGGCAGTTGAGTGGAGAGAAAACAAAGCATATGACATTAATGCATACAGTATTCACAGTAGACCAGAAAATGTTAATGATGGAGATAACATTGAACATGCGGTGGTAGGTCAGAAGACTGAAGAGGACCTCAGTAACGTAATAGCATGCTTACATGTAGCCCTTCATAGGACAAAGCACAAAATTGAAAGATTGCAAAAACACCAAGAAATTAACAGCACTGAGAAGAGAAATAAAAGCAGGAGGTCTGAAATAAGAAACAAGATTGTATGAATAAATAATAAAGAGAGGGGGTGCTTAAGGGTCAAAGCTGTATAACTGAGAGGAGACCTCCACATAGCCTTTAAAGGAATGCGGAGAACCGACCAGGGCTTCTGACCTAATGTCCAATCCTCACCTTCTCGTGGTGCACCCTGTTGGGTATCTACCTTGAAAACAAACAAACGAGGATGGGCTGGCAATTTGGGATTTAGCCGACCAAATTGTATTCTTATTGGTTAAACCAAAATAAAAAATGATGGTACAACATGACAAAATTTCATGCCGGCTGGGGTGTCGCCCGGTTAAACAAGGCCCCCGTTGTTTTCGCCAGGGAACCAGGGTGAACAGCGCAAAGTCAGCTACTGGAACAAATCTGAAAACAAACCCCAACTCAACATCACCAGAGTTAAAGATCGGTACTATCAACGTAAGAAGCCTGAATGGCAAAGAAATGGAGCTAGCTGAGAAATTAGAAAAGTACCAGATTGACATAAGAGCGGTGACTGAAACAAAAAAGACAAAAACTGGTGAGATCTTTCAGAGCAATAAATACAAAATGTTATATTCAGGCAATGACAATCAAGGAAAAGAAGGAGTAGCCATAGTATCCAACACAAAATATGAGGCTAATCTTCTTGAATGGCAGTCAGTCTCAAGTAGAGTAATGTGGGCAAATATGAGAATGGAGAACTGGACAATGAGACTTATTTGTGCCTATGGTCCCACAGAAGGTTCTACTAAGGTAGAAGTGGAGGAATTTTTTGAAGCTCTAGAGAAAGCTACTGACACAATGAAAAAGGAAAAGTTCGTCCTTGTTGGGGATCTAAATAGCAGAGTAGGAAGTGATTGTCAGATATACAAAAATGTTTTGGGAAAATTTGGAGAAAAGAGCAAAGCTAATAATAATTGCAAATATCTGTTGGATTTCTGCTGAGGACATGGACTGGTTATTACTAACACCATGTTCCAACATAAAAATGTGCACAAATTCACATGGAGAGAAGAGGCTAGGAATAAGAAAAGTCTCATTGACTATGTTATTGTTGATAGTGATGTTTTCTCAATGGTGCAGGACACCAGAGTGTATAGAGGGTTTGAAATTGGAAGTGATCACTATTTAGTCTTGAGCAGGATAAAATTGAATTTCATATTGAAAAGAATAACATGTAAGAAAGTTTTAAAGTGAATAAAAGTTGAGCAGCTCTCCGATGTGAACTGTAGACTAAAATACACAAAGATTATTGAAGTTAAAAAATGAAAGAATTTGAGAACAGGAATCAAACCTTGGAGATTCAGTGGCAAACTTTGAAGAAAACATTGATTGATTCTGCCAGAGAGGCATGTGGTGAGGTTGTCTGCAAGGATAAAAAAATCAGAACTCCCTGGTGGACACAGGAAGTTCAAGAGGCAGTGAAGGAAAAGAAGAAAGCATATCAAAAGTTCCTGTCAAATAAGTCAGCTTGTGCTCTTAGAGAATACAGAGACAAATGTAAAAAAGCTAAACACTGTGTAAAACTAGCTAAACAAAAGTCATGGGAGGACTTTGGCAGAATATAGAAAATAAATATCAAGAAAGTGGCAAAATATTCTGGAGGTTGTTGAAGAAGCTTAAGAATGGAGGAAAGAGTGCTGTAAAAGGAGTTAGAGATGATAAAGGTGACATTAAAACGGGAGAAAAAGATATCCTTGAAGTATGCAGTAATTACTTTGAAAAACTGCTAAATGAAACAAGCAGTGATGACAGCACAGTGGTAAAAAAACACTGCCCAGGCATGCAGTCAGGAATACATATCCATACTTGAAGTAGAAAAAGCCATCAAAGGCTTGAAATGTGGAAAGGCAGCAGGAGTAGATGATATTCAACCAGAAATGCTGAAGTATGGTGGTATAAGAGTCTTACAGTCTGGTAGGTGGTATAAGAGTCTGGCTGCATTGCATAGTTCAGAAAGCCTGGAGAGAGGGACGAATTCCCAATGATTGGAGTAGAGCTCTCATAGTACCCATATATAAAAAGGGAAATAAAACTGAATGTAAGAATTACAGAAGTATTTCCCTACTGAGCGTTCCTGGCAAGATATATGCAAGTATACTTGAGGAACGGTTGAGAAGAATTGTGGAAGAAAAGCTTGGTGAAGAACAAGCTGGATTCAGGCCAAATAGAGGCTGTCAGAATCAGAACTTCACTTTACGACAAATAGTCGAGAAAGCATGGGAATATAACAAAGATCTGTATTTAAGTTTTGTCGATTTGGAAAAGGCATATGACAAGGTGCCAAGAGAGAAGCTATTCAATACGCTGCAGTTATATGGTGTGAATGGGGCATTATATCAAGCAATACTTAGTCTTTATTTGAGTTGTAAGTCAGCAGTTAGAATTGAAGGAAGTATAGGAAGATGGTTTAATGTTAAATCTGGTGTTAGTCAAGGATGTACATTATCCCCTCTGTTATTCATTATCTATATGGATCACATTATGAAGGAAAGTGGTATTAAACATATCAAAAATTGGAGATGTTAATGTCAGCTCTTTGCTTTATGAGGATGATGTTATACTTCTAAATAAATCTGCTACAAGTTTGCAAGATTCTCTGACTAAATTGAATAGCTGTTGTAATAGATATGGTATGAAGGTCAGGAATAAAAAGACAAAGAGAATGAAAATAGGCAGAATCATTGAAAATGTCAACTGCATTGTGAATGGAGAACCTGTGGAACAAGTAAAACATTTCAGTTACTTAGGCATGATTTTTACTGAAGATGGTAAATTAAATATAGAAATAGACAACAGAATCAGCAAAGCTGGTATGGTGGGAAGTCAATTGAATAAATTCATATGGAATAAGAGAGAAATTAGTCGGAACACTAAATTAGCTGTATACAAGACAGTTTTCAAACCAGTTTTAACTTATGGATCTGAGAGCTGGGTCAGAAGTAAAACACTTGACCAAAGACTAGAGACTGCAGATACGGGAGTCCTGAGAAAGATTATAGGCATGAACAGATGGCATCAATGGCAATATCATATTAAAAACTAGGATATTAGGAAAGAACTTGACATTGTCAGCATCCTGGAATGCGTTAGGAGAGCTAATCTCAGGTGGTATGGTCACTTAAACAGAATGGGCGAGGAAAGATTAGCAAAACAAGTGTTCTCTGCTAGGTTGGAAGCAAAACGACTCAGAGGAAGACCAAGATATAGGTGGATTGATACGGTACAAAGTGCCTTAGACAATAGAAATATAAGATCTGATAATGTTGGAGTCTTGACAAGTAACAGACTGATTTGGAAGAAAATTGTACATAGGAAGTTAGTAATAATGTAATTTTTTTCATCTAGTACTATCATATCCTGTACACCCCTTGAGGGTACATGACAGGAATTTGATGATGATGATGAGTAAGAAGAAATTTTTGTATGGGGATGTTTTCCTGTTGCAAAAATTAATAATATTTGTGATGCTGTCAAGATGCAAAAAAAAAAAAAAGTATGGTGAATGAGTTGATTGTTTTGGCTGGTACTAATGACGTGAGAGGTGAGAAGTATTGTACGAGTAAGGATGTGACGGAGTTGTTGGAAGACACAAAAAAAAGGAGAGTGAGGGGGATGAAATTTATATGTCTCCTACCATTTTGTGATAAAGGCAAATGGAGGAGGATGACATTGATAGCAAATTAATCAATATGCGCGCGGTTAGCCTAGTGGCTATGCGCTTCGCAACTATATGCCTGGGGAAGGAGTGTCCTAGGTTCGATTCCCGTCAGTGACATGAGGAGCTGAAGGATCTTCCTCAGCCATAGCCAAGTTAGCCAGTCTTGGGCGTGAACAGCAGGGGTTTTTCCCCAGTTTTTCATCCCGCAAAGCAGGCAAAACTGGCCTTTAGAACTCAACACTACAGGCCATAGGATACACCGGGGCATAAGGCTGACCACCTTATCTTGTAAACGGAGTGAGGTCTGATGATCAATGGACCCTCGACACCGCAAGGTAAAAGAGGGTATAAGGAAGATGAGATGAGATGAGAATTTGACAGATGGAGGGATTTAGATAATGCTGGTGGACTGTATTTAAATGGATTTGGAATTAGATATCCAGAGAGAGCTTTTTCACTGAGAGTGTAGAAGTGCAAAGTCAAGAAAACTAAAGCAATTAAGGTGGATGAGTGTGTGTATGAACAAAAAATGTGGAATCTAGTCTCTCACGCAACTATATCATATGGAGTAGTTTATTCAGGATGTAAAGGTGGTTGGGACCTTTGGGAATGCTACAATTTCTATATGCTAATACCAAAGGTATCAGGAATAAGAGGAAAGAGTTTTATGCCATTGGTTAGTGCAACCTTATCAAAAGTTAAGGTATTGGCAAGACTTTGCTAACAGCAGATTATGTTACAGTGATAGAATGTGAAGAGTTTAGTATTTTCAAGGAGGATAGAGAAAATAGGAATCAGGAATGATACTGCTGCTGATAGCAGATGAATGGCAGCCAAAAAGAGTAGGACACTAGTGGGCTGATGGCAGTTCTTTTGATGTAATACGCTGCTGATTGAGGCCAATAGGACAAAATATACAGTTCAGGGATGGAATGAGGTTAAAGGGATAATGTGGAAAACATGCATCAGAAAATTAGTAAATGAGTGCAGGTAATTATTATGGGGGACTTCAACTATGGAAGGAGGAAAGATCATATAGCACAATAAGGAAATGGAATTTATGCATCTACTGAGATAATTACTTGAAGCAGCATATGATGGAGGGGACTTGGGGTATAGAATGTTGGATCTGGTCATAGGATCCAGTGTGGCCACGTTGCCTCCATTTGGGCAGAGCGATCATTAGCCTTGACTTGGGAGGTTATGAATGTGGAATTTTCAGTTAAGCATGGATATATGTGGAACTGCAAGGCAGGAGATTATGAACAAGCTTAGGATGCAGATTTAAGCAGTGCATGGGAATGTCAAGGGATATTTGGAGGAAACAATATCAAACTCTATGCCAAATGTCAGGAGGATTAATTACATAGTTTGATAGACTAGTAGTATCATTAAGTAGCAGCTACAGAAAAGAATGCTGTGGAGGGTATTGTATAGGGTATGTTGTATATTGTATTGTATGCAATATATTGTATAAAGAATACTGTGGAGGGTATTATATAAGGAGAAAAGTGACCAGCATGTTAAGGAAGGTAAAATCTGATTATGGGAAGAAATTAGCCAAGCAGGCCAAAGGAAATCCTAGAGATCTTTTACTAGACATTTTATAAAAACATGTCTGGCAAGTAAGATAAAGAATGGCTGCAGAAGGATATAAGTTTAATTAGTGCTGATGGTAGTGAGATTACAAAAGCAGGCAAAATAGTTGAGTTGTTGCATGACCACTTTATATCAAGAGCATATCATCTAAGTGAGGATACTACTGTCACAAATGAGGACTGATGTGATAACAGAAGTTGATGAATTGGAGGTACTTTGGATATTGCAGAATCTTTGTGCAGCCATATTTGGAATTAGATGGGATATCAGCTTGTGTTTTATGATAATGTGCTAGGGAATTATAGAGTGGAAGGAGGACAAAATAATTCCTTTGCACGAAGTAAGTGCTATGACTGCAATAGCAAATTGTAGACATCGACATCTCAGGAGTGGTTGTAAAAGTAATGAAAAAGTTGGTCAAAGGGAGCATTCAGAAATGGGCAAGGGAGGTAACATGACTTTGTAAAGGGTCAGTCATGCCTTAGTAATTTTCTAACTTTTTATAATAGAATAACAGCTGAATTTTATAAATTAAATGGTTACATGATGATACTGCTGGATTTTGTAAAGGTATTTGACAGAATGCCACATGTAAACTGTTATGCAAATTAAAACAAATGGAGATGGATATGAAAGCGGTGGCGATGAACAGGTACCAAAAAGTAGTATATGGAAGAGCAGAATCCAAGATTAAGCAGGTGAATAGTGATGTGCTACCCAGCTCTGCTTGGACCACTTCTGTTTATTTTGTACATAAATGATATAAGGAATAATTGGAAGAGAAATATTCAGTTCTTCGCTGATGATGCAAAATTGGGTAGAGTAATAATTGAGTAATAATTAATCAGTGCAATGTGGAGAGCTTGTAGGATGATTTAAATAGGCCGATAATATGGGCAAAAGATAATGTGTGTTAGTTTAATGTTCAGAAATGTTCGTCATGCAATTTGGGTTACTGCATTCCAGGAAATTCATGAAGCTAGAGATTTTGGAATAGTAGTAGATGGAGAGAGAGAGCACTAATGTTTAGAGGGAATATTGCCAAGCTAGCTCATAGGATTACTTGGTTATTGATGAACAAACTAATAAGCAGAGATAAATAAGTTATCATTAATGTGCTCATGTCTTGTCACCTGGGTTTGTTGGGAATGAGGAAGTAGTGGAGAGAATCCAGAGGCAAGTGACCAAAACAATTTCAGTCTTTGCAATGCTCCCTGTGAAGGTAGATTGAAAGTTGTTTGTTGAAAAAGAATGGATTCATAGAAACATTTAAGTTGCATAAAGGGTTTTATAGGATTCATGCAGGGGAAATGTTCCAACACTTGCCATGAAGGGGGCTGAACATGAAGTTCATCCCATTAAATTATTTTTTAGTTAGAGTGTGTTATATTGAATGAAATGAGTTGCCAGACACCAATTATATATTTGGCTTAATCCTTTATCCAAGTGTAAGCAAACAGAGTATGCACCTGAAGTATTTTTAGGACTGGGGCAACTCGTGAAGGTGGAGTAAGTTCTGATCGCTTGCCTTAGTATCTCCCATAATGCAAAGCACATCTCCTTGTGGAGATGTATAATGCTATGCATTAAGGGAAGAACTCTGCCATGGGATCCTTAGGGGTCTCATGCCAGTCCCAAGCCTGGATAAAGGAGGAGGGTCGGTCAGATGAGTGTTGATGCTCTGATCGTAAAGAAAAAACACGATTGTTATCTGATGCCTATACAATCAACAGCTACAACATGCCAGCTCGGGCATCGCCCAGATAAACAAGGCCCGCGATACTAATCGAGCGATCGGGGGTTGGATTGAAAAGTGGGATACTCAAAAGGAAACAGAAACTGAAACTAACAGAACTGTTGTCAGTAGGAACGTGGAATGTGCGGACACTTTGGATGTCAGGAAAATTAGAACTACTTCGTGAGGAAATGAAGAGATATCGGTGGGATATACTAGGATTGGCAGAGATGAGATGGACATCATATGGAGAGATCAATGGATGCGAAGTAATATGGTCAGGACATGACACCATGCACGAAGCAGGAGTTGGCTTCCTTCTTAGCAAAAGAGCTCGGAGGCACTGTTAGGCTACAAACCAGTTAATGAACGAATCATAGTAGCAAGATTTCAGGCAAAGCCATTTAACATATCAATAGTCCAGATATATGCACCCACATCTGACAGCACAGATGAGGATATTGACTTATTCTATAAAGATCTGACAGAGACAATAGAAACAATACCAAAGCAAGATGTGCTAATTATTGAAGGAGATTGGAATGCCAAAGTTGGAATAGATAATGATGGTTGGGAAAGAGTCATGGAAAAATATGGTTTCGGAGAAAGAAATGAACAAGGTGAAAAATTGTTAGAATTTGCTGTGGACCACGAGATGATGATCTGTAACACAAGATTCCAACGAAAGGAGTGTAGAAAATGGACGTGGCGATCAAATGATGGGAAAACCAAAAACATGATTGATATGATTAAAAGAAGATGGATAACATCAGTACAGCAATATTGAACTTTTCAAGGAGCAGATATAGACTCGGACCATAGTTTAGTGATTGCAAACATCAAGATGAAATTAAAAAAGAAATATAAACCCCAACATCAGAATAGAAGAGATACAGCACAAATAAGTGAAGTAGAAATAGGAAGAAAGTACAGAACAGTGTTAGAAGAGAAACTTAAAAGTGTGAAGAAAGAAAAAAACTCTAATTTAAGAGTGAAAAGAGTAATGAAAGCAATAGAAGATGCAGTTGAAGAAACAGTACCAGAAGAAGAGAAGATCAAGAAGAAATGAATTACACAAGAAACACTGAAGTTAGTACAGGAGAAAAGAATGTTGAAGATAAGAAGGGATATATCAGAATAAATAGAAGAGCAATATAGAAGAAAGTGTAATGAGGTGAAAAAAGCAGTCAGAATGGATAAGATGAAATGGTTAGAAGCCCAATGCAACAATATAGAACAGTACTATAGAGAGCATAAAACAAGGGAGGTATACAAAATGATCAGAAACATTAATAGAAAGTGGCAACCAAAACAGACCACAATTAAAGATGAAAAAGGCAAAAGTATTGATGAATAAAGAAAAAATTATACAGCGGTGGACAAGATACTGTAGTGAGTTATATGAAGAAAAACTAGATTCAGATAGCATTGGGAAACTGACTGAAGAATTGAAGCAGATATTACCACCAGGTAATGAGCATGATATGGACATTTTAAGAGGACAGGATAGAAAAAGCAATAGGATGGCTAAAACACAACAAGAGTCCTGGTAACGATAACATTACTGAAGAAATTATTAAATATGGTGGTGAAAGTATGGTTATAGAAATGCACCAACTATGTAATATGGTATGGAAAGAAGGGAAAATGCCAGAGGAGTGGGTGAAGCCAATATTAGTAACATTATACAAGAAAGGAAATAAGCTAGAATGTGAAAATTATAGAACAGTTGCCTTGATAAGTCACCTTGGTAAAGTGATGATGATCATATTGACAGAAAGATTGAGAACACAATTGGAAGCATACCTTGCAGACGAGCAAGCAGGATTTAGGAAGGATAGAACTACAATTCAACAGATTTTGACAATGAGGTTAATAGCAGAGAAAGCTAGGAGAAAAAACAAAAACATATATACTTGCTTTGTTGATTTTCAGAAAGCATTTGACAGTATTGACCAGAAAGTGACGTTAACAGTTCTGGAATACTATGGAATTGATAAAAAAACTAATAGCTATATTAAAAGATGTTTATCAGAATGCAGTTGCAGCAGTTAGAATAGGTGATGATTTGGGGAAATGGTTTAAAACAAGCAGAAGTACTAGACAAGGAGACCTAATATCACCAAGCATTTTCATCGCACATTTAGAAAGAGCAATGGAAATGAAATAAGATACCAAAGGAATATCTGTACACCGAATGAGAATTAACAATCTGAGATTTGCAGATGACATTGTTATTATTGAAGAAGACGAAAGAGAACTACAAAAAACACTGAAACTGTTAAATGAGGAAGGGAAGAGATTTGGACTTGTTATGAACTTTGAAAAAACAAAGACAATGGTATTTGGTGAGAAGAATATGAAACAAAAGATACAAGTGGATGGAACTGATATAGAAAATGTAGAACAATTCACATATTTGGGAAGTAAACTGACATATGACTTGGACTGTAAAAAAAGAAATAAAGATCAGGATTGCAAAGGGAAGAACAAATCTGAAGGCCATGGATAACATCTGGAAAAGTAAAGTGATCAGTCTGCAAACAAAACTAAGAGTATTGGAAACATGCCTCTTCAGCGGTGTACTGTACGGATCTGAAATGTGTGTAATAAATAAGGAATCAAGAAAAAGAATTTTGGCATTTGAAAGAACTTGTTACAGGAAGATTCTAAGAATAGGATAGGTACAGAAAATCACCAATGAAGAGCTCTATCAGAAGATACAACCAAAACAGAATCTAATGCAGAAGATTATAAAACGGAAGCTGCAATTATTTGGACACATCTGTAGAATGAGTGAGGACCGGAAGATAAAGACATTTATGTTTGGTATTTTGGATGGTTTAAACAGAAGAGGTAGACCATAGAGAGAATGGATAGACGATATAAAAGACTGGTGTGGAATGGGTGTACAAAAACTGCGACACTGTGCACTGGACAAAGAAAGGTGGAAGAAGATAGTGAAACAGCCATCAGATATCAACTGGCAGTGGCCCATGGTTCGTGATGATGATGATTAAGGTAAGGCCACTACCCATACCGGTTTCAATCTTTATTCAGGTCTCGTCAGTGAGAGCCAGACCCAGAGGTGGTGATACTAAGGTGGAAGTAATGCAGAAGTCATATCACCATATACCAGTTGTCAAAAGGTGTCGACACCTTATTATTAAAATTCTCTGGATTAGAGAGAATTGATGAAATTTTTTTTCACTTGGCTATGCTACCAATTATATATTTGGTTTAATCCTTTATCTAAGTGTAAGCAAACAAAGTTTGTGCCTGAAGTATTTTCAGGACTGGGGTAACTTGTGGTAAAGGTGGAGTAAGTTCTGATCACTTGCCGTAGTATCTCCCATAATGTAAAACACATCTCCTTGTGGACATGTATAATGCTATGCATTAAGGGAAGCGCCACTACCCAGACCGGTTTCGACCTTTATTGAGGTCTCATCAGTGGGAGTCTCCATCAATTGTCTCTAATCCAGAGAATTTTAATAATAAGGTGTTGACACCTTTTGGCAACTGGTATATGGTGATATGACTTCTGCATTACTTCCACCTTAGTATCACCACCTCTGGGTTTGGCTCCCACTGATGAGACCTCAATAAAGGTCGAAAGTAGTCTGGGTAGTGGCTCTTTCCTTAATGCATAGCATTATGCATGTCTGCAAGGAGATGTGCTTTGCATTATGGGAGATACTAAGGCAAGTGATCAGAACTTACTCCACCTTTACCACAAGTTGCCCCAATCCTGAAAATACTTAAGGCTCAAACTTTGTTTGCTTACAGTTGGATAAAGGACTAAATCAAATATATAATTGGTAGCATAGCCAAGTGAAAAAACTTCCATCGAGTTGCCAGACAGCTGTCAATGCATTGTCTGTTAATAATTTCAATTAGAGATATGATAGTATTGTTTGGATAGTTTGAGTCTCCTTAGATGAGTCTTCGGACTCCATGGAGGTTCCTGTACAATAATAATACATATGCACAAACATGCATTGTAAGTTTTGTCAGGAATGAGATTAACAAGTAATTTAATGTAACCATTGCTATCTATACCTAAGAATAATCCTAATCATTAGCTCAGTTGAACTTTCGGGATGTAAATCACTAGCTCATAACAGTATCTGGTTGATTACCTTAAATAATAGTTGGTATTAGTTTTTTACTTTTCGTCAGTGCTGGCAAACTGTTGCTGATGGAAAGATACTGGCTGTTATATACATAAGATGGATTATGTTGTCTTAAAGTATGTGCAGTTGATATTGCATAGATTCATAATTTTTTATAAATGCTTAATGGAAGTTTTATATTTCTTTAAGAGAATACTGGGTTTATTTGTTTATTAGGGGCAAGAAACACTAGTCCAACATTTACGCAAAAGTTACAGTATGAGCGATCTTGCTGAAGATGGTAGTAGCTCATCCCAGCAGTATTCAACAGCACCTTCAAATAGTCAGTTAGGTAAGTAGCGGTATATTTTTGATTATTAAAGAACATTGAACTAGAACATATCTGTGCATAGAGCTGGTATTTTAGCATAGCCTACATAAATCTCTATGTCCAGGCATTCAGAATATAAATGCTTGCTTGGTTTTATTAACCAAGTTTATTAAAAAGAGTTGTCCTTGAGGCTTCTTGTCTTCTGTTGGTTCCTGAATTATATAATTCCACTGTTTGCTCAGAGTAGATGCATTCTTTTCATACTGAGAAATGAAAAAAAAATAAATCTGACAAAAAAAAAACAATAAATAAAAATTAGTTAGGGCATGAACAGTATCATTTCTGTACATACCTCTATAAAAAAACAAAACATGACTCCAATAGCTTTTCCCTAGAAATATGAGTTACTATCCAAAACAGAAATTAGCAGAATTCATTCAAGTGTATAATCCACTGAACCAAAACATAGCAAGACTGACTGCAGTAACAAACAGTAATAACTCTTCTTCCATCCCATCCCTCAAAAAAATCAGACTATGATAATTAACCTTTACAGATGTTAAGTACATGAACATTCAAAATGCCTCTATAAAACTACCACTATGGGAATATTTATTCAAGAAGCTAAATGATATAAATTCATATCTTGCTATGTATCACCCTCACTCCATTCTTAAAAATAAATAAAAATGAAAATAAAACTAGCAGTGAAACACCTTAAAAATCCAGTTTTCTAACCAGTGTGATCATATAACTGTGATGTTGCTGTAATAATGAATATGAATGAAAGTTTTTACATTTCTGTGCTTTGGATGTTCTTCAGATTGATAATATTGACCACATGATGAGAACTAATATTGAAAAATAAAGTAACACACTTTTTCCCACTGCTGGGGTAAAGACCTCTCCCATTGCAGAAGGGTTGGGTCTACTTCTCCCATAGTGACCCACTCCATCTTAAGAGAGTGTTTATTCATTTGTATGAATGAAGGTGGAAGTCAATCACAAACATTGCAGAAGGGTTGGGTCTACTTCTCCCATAGTGACCCACTCCATCTTAAGAGAGTGTTTATTCATTTGTATGAATGAAGGTGGAAGTCAATCACAAACATCCATTCCTAGGCTGGATTCGAACCCACAGCCTCTTGGCTGGAGAACAGATACGCTAACCACTCGGCCAACCAGGCCGGTAAGTAACACATTTTACTGAACTTAAAATGCTCAACTAGTTTTGTGTGCTAAGTACACTTCATCAGAAACATGCTTATTTTACATAAGAGTAAATAGCTAGAGATGTAAATGTTCATAGTAAAAGAAAATAATACAACAAATGAAAATTAAAATAGACAATGAATACATGAACACATATTATGAACATACATCAACTGTTAAGGCCCATATTGAGAGTCACACATCCCCACAGTAATGGGGCAAGCGGTTGGAACACAGTTCATATTCTGATTTATACTGTATTAAAGGAGGTTTATGCTCGTCACTCTGAAGATTGGTATTGAGGTGTGCATTTAGATTCAGTAAAGACAGTCATTAACATTCAGTTTAACATCTGTATATGCATGCATGCACATGCACGACTAGGTTTACTGTATATATATATATATATATATATATATATATCAGATATTGACATACTGACAATACACCACTTCATGTTTAATGCATTTCTTTTTGACAATGTTTCTTTTTTGGCTTAATTGACAACTTGTTAGTGGTGTCACCTATATTTCTATTTGCACAAAGCTATAGTTGGTTATACCCAGTTGTACATATGTGAATTGACATGATGAAAAACACACAAGGAGGGATAAGTTCTCTTCATATGAGCACAACTTCAGGAAACAAGATTCAGTTTCTGAATAATTCTTTCTCCATTTTCCTTCATCTGTTGCTACACACACCACTTATGTTTCCTCAGTCTATGGTATGTACTGCTACTTCCTGTATTAACTTTCTTTCTTACTATCATTTGCATGTGGCCATTTCTGACTTGGCCTTTGTTTCTATTCTAGCTTTTTCTTCTGCCATTTTCTTTTTACACATAGAGCTCTGTACTGTCCCATTACATAGTAGTTATTTGTTCTGCCTCTCTCCATTCTCATTTTTATTCTCTCTCTCTTTCTACTTATAGAGGGCTCTGCCTTACCACATCGTAAGGAAATTTTAGATGTCTAGTCATAGGTGTGCTATACCCCCCCCCCCTATGACTGGGTTCCAACAGCATATCATAGCTGAGGTCTCTAATTGTAAGATTTTTGGTGAATGAAGTCCAAATTTGGTTCAAGATAATGCTTTCATTTCTGTTGTATTGAGTGGGTGTGCATAGCATTTCAGAAGCTTATTTAAATTTCATTCTTTCTCGTTCCCTTTGAACGAGAATTCTCTTTTCTTGTTCTCTCTTTGAACTTGTCTGGATGATGATAATATCATCAACATATTTCACGAGAAAATTTTAGGATTTTGATGGATGAAAAGCAGGATGATTTTTTTCTTTAAATTGGATTTAATCTTTTAGAAGAATCAAAAGAGCTTGTTGAGAAGATCTGTCAGTGACATCCCACAGTTCCTTACAGATGTTAGGAATAATTAAAACATTTACGGACAGAGCACATGGCATCTCCAGCAACATTGAAAAGAGAAATAAATATTTTGTTACCTTACCTATGCTCTTTAACTCATTGGATATGGGTGCAAAACAAGATTTTGCAATGCCCTTCTTCCCAGAGACATTGACCAAGAGCATGACTTCAAAATTGCAGTGATCTTTTCTTACATCTCCACTATTATAAAAATTTCTTCTCTCATCTCATCTTCCTTTTTCCCTCTTTTACCTTGTGGTGTCGAGGAGAAATTTTTACATAGTATTTGCTATGTTGGTTAAACTGAATGTTCTGGAAAAATCTGCATTTCAGATCATTTTAAAGATGTTGAAAAGAAAAGAAAATATAAATGTGGTTTAACCTTTCATACAACCAATGAATTCCACCCAGCTTTGCAAAAAACAGAAATGCTGTTCATTCAACATAGCAATTTCATCAGGAGATTTAAAGAGGCTTCAAAATGCTATATTCCAAAATAAGCATTGTTCTGATGAGGTTTACCTCTCACCACACAAAACTAGTCAAGTATTTTAAGTTTAATAAAGTTTTATATCAATTCTTATCATGTGGTCATTATACTTGGTAGTTTTAAGAATGCAAAACTACCATTCAAAATCAACAACTAGTGAGTGACACAAATGCATAGGAAATGACAAAGAGAATAAGACAGTAAGAAGAAATAAATTTTGTTTTTGTTTTGTTGGGAAATCAGTGCACACAATTTTCTATCCATTTATTTTTCTAGTTTTTGTAGATGCACTCCACAACCACTGTGTCACATCCCAATGCTTTAACACATTTGTGTTCGGTCAGTTGGAATCTCTTGCCATTATTGACCTTCTCTTACAGTAAGATAAAAAGCTTCGCTCCATCACAATTTCGTGTTTGTATATCAAGATACACCACGTATAATAATGGATTCTTTGACTGTAACCAAATCGTCATGGGGAAGAGTGTATTTGTTTTTGGATATATTAGAAAATAATAATTATGGAGATTATGTGCTGTCCACCGTCTCTCTCTTCAAATCTTTTTTGACATGAGGTGGTGAACAGCATCCATCTTTTTGTCCATCTTGTTCTTTCACAACCTTTCCTTCTCTTGGTATTCATTCAGTGCTTATTTTTGTTCACCTTTCTTTTGGTGGTCAGTCCATCTCCACTTACGAGGGTGGTCTGAAAAGTTTTTGGCCTAACAATAAAAAAACAAATTTAAAATTTCAAAATTATTTTTATTTTTCAACATAATCTTCCTTAAGACTAATAGATTCCAGCGCCATTATCCCATCCCTGTAGTGGTTCTCAGTAAGATCTGCAAAATACCGCTCTATAGCTGCAATCACCTCTTGATTCGAAGAAATATGCTGACCAGAGAGGAAGAGTTTTATTTTTGGGAAGAGATAGAAGTCAGAGGTAGCCAAATCTGAGGAATAGGGTGGATGTTCCAACAATTCGTAGTGCAGATCCCTTAATTTTTTCCCATTGCCAAAACACCTTGGTGGGCAGGTGCTTTGTCCTGATGAAAGATGATTTTTTTTCTTCTGCAAACTGGGTCTTTTCTCACAAATTTTTTTGTCTGGTTAAAAGATTGGAATAATATTCCCCAGTTATTGTTTTACCCTTTTCAAGATAATTAATAAACAAAATGCCTTTAGCATCACAAAACACTTATGCCATGACCTTGTCCGACTTTGTCTTCTTTGGCACTGAACAACCAGCTTCTCTCCACTGTTTGGATTCTGGTGTGTAATGGTGAATCCAAGACTCATCCATAGTAATAAATCGACGCACAAAATCAGTTTTATTCTTGTTAAAACACTCCAAGCACTGTTCAGAGATTTTCATGCGAGTGCGTTTTTGATCTGCTGTGAGCAACCACTGCACCCATCTTGCGCAAAGCTTTTTCATTTGCAATTCTTCATGCAAAATATATCCTACATGTTCTTTTGCAATGCCTATAGTGTCAGCAATTTCATGCACTTAGACTCACCAGTCATTCAATACCATATTCTTGATCAATAATTTCTGGTGTTGTTATACTTTTTGGATGTCCTTCACGTGGATCATCTTTAAGGCTGGTACAGCCATGTTTAAACTTGGCTGCCCATTTCTTAATTGTCAAAAACAAAGGAGAAGAGTGCCCATAAACTTTTATGAACTTCGAATGAATTTCTTTTGGCGTTAAACCTTCTTTTACAAAGAATTTTGTAACCACACGATACTCAATTTTATCCATTTCAAGTGATATAGATAAACACTTTTGTTTCAGACAGTGTATAAATCAAACTACTTGATTGAATGACTTGCAATTTCACATGGATGCTTATGACAGATGTACCAACTTAGAAAAAAAAATCTTGCCATTAGTGTTGCCATCTATGGTCGAGGCCGAGAGCTTTTCAGACCTCCCTTATACATGTACTTTACAATATCATTTACTCCAGTCATCTCTCTAATTCTAGTATTGTTTTTCTGTCTATTTTTATTATGTGAAGCATTCTCCTCTCCAAGACTCTTTGGGCCACGTGCAACCTGTCATCCTGTTTTTTAGTTGTCACCCATATCTCACTTCCAAAGGTAACCACCAGAATAATGCATATATTAAAGAGCTTTCTTTTTAGACATATATGTAAATCATCTAACAAGTAATCTTTATACAGCCAAAAATGTTTTGTTTCCTTGTGTGATTCTTTTACGTATTTCTTTATCTTGTTTTTCCTTAAAACTAACTAGTTGATGAAGTAAGTCTAGTCCTCCACAATTTTAATATGGTAATATGTTAATTTTAGTTTGGTATAATCTGAATTTGTCATCAAACTGATGAGAAATTCAGATTATACCACAAGCATCAGTTTGTAGTTAGATTAATCTTTAAACCTTTTTTTTTTTTTTTTTTTTGCTTTCTCTATCAAGCTCATTTAGCATTTCCTGAGTTGCTTTATTTTTTGCTAAAAGAACAGTGCCATCTGCAAAATGAAAGTGATTGAGATTTTTTCCATCAATGCTAATTGCGTAGTTCCATGAGACGTTCTTAAAGACTTCTTAATATAGCAGAAAACAATTTGAGTGATATAGAATCTCCTTGCCTTACTCCTCTCCCAATACCAAATTCCTTTTCCTGATGTTGTTTTGATATACAGTTTTTAATAGTTGATATACTTTGTTGCGATGGCTTGTTGTTTTAAGCTGTTTATTATTTCTGAATGATATAGAGAATCAAAGGCCTTTTTCTATTACTTGATTAATAGTGTAGATATGATCTGTTGTAATGAATCTTGCTCTGAATCCCACTTGTTCGTATGGCTGTGCATCATCCAAAAAACCTTGTGAACCTATTTAATATCGATATAAACCTTTTTACAGTTGTAATAACCATCTGATTGTCCTATAGTTATTGATATCTCTGCAGCCCTTTTTATGTAATAACATAATCAAGTATTTATGCTACTGCACTAAAAATTTTTCTGTAGTTAAAATATCATTGAACATATCCAGTATGACCTTATGAAACTGTGAACCTCCTGATTTTGAAGTACTAAAATAGTGTAAACATGTGAACTATCATTAATGAGTCATATGAGAATGGAGTCATATAAGGAAGAGAAAAAAACAGGTGTGAATAAAAATACTTTCATTACTGGAAAATTATTTAATATTAATAATTTACATTTGTTATATATATCCTATAAGTTGCTGGACAGAGCGAATAACATTATCCTATAAACTGTAGGCATGTGTGTTTGCATTTTTGATGAGCATAATTTAAATTAAAAAAAAAAAAAACTTATGAAGAGAGGGAAAGAGATTTGTTTGTGAAATATAAATAGCTAACCAGTAATAAACATTGGCTGTATACACTTGATAGCTCAGTAAATAACTATAGGGAAAGGCTAATCTAATGAATTAATAAAGTTGAACAGGTTAATCATCTGGATATGGCAGGAATACATGTGAGGGTGATGGAGCAGAAAATCGTTTTGTACAATTTGTCTTGTCTGTTATGTGTATGTATTTCTATGTTTTATTTATATTTTGCTTGATTTTCTAAGAATCTTACAGAACTATCTTATCCTTTTTTCCCCTTCCTTGGAACCTTGCCAAAGCTGAGAGTTAGATTAAACAACTTTGTCAGAGGCACTGCAAGTTCATTTGCACATTCTTGTAGCTTTTGTCTTTATTAGTCTCTACCAAATTTGGTGACAGTCCGCTTGTTAGATTGAGCTACATAAGACTCTGAATAGAGGAAGTTTTATTACAGCCACCCTGTGTGTGTGTGGTCGTTGCATTGAGCTACATAAGGCTTGAATAGGAGAAGTTTTATTACAGCCACCCCATGTGTGTGTGTCAGTCCTCAACTTACATAAATTTTGACTTATGCAAATTATCCTGAAAGATAATGGGCCAGATAAATTATAAAAATTTTACTTAACCTGCCTACATTTTTTGTGTTCCATCTTACAGCAGTCTTCCTTAAGGCAGACAGCCCATGTGGTGTATGCCTACTCCGCTAGAAAAATGATAAATTATAAAAATTTTGCTTAACCTGCCTACATTTTTTGTGTTCCATCTTACAGCAGTCTTCCTTAAGGCAGACAGCCCATGTGGTGTATGCGTACTCTTTTCTCATTCTTATTTTCAACACAGATGTGCTATATTTTTAATGCTGTTTAGTGCTGCATATTGATAGTGTATGAATGCTATATATTTTTAGTGTTTGTATGGATCCTAATGTCTGACTGCAAAGAGAAATAGATGATGCATTATCTTAGTATCCAGAGATTTATTAAGAGAAGAAACAAGCTATAAACATGTATATCTGTCTTTGAGATCAGGTCTCACTAAGAGACAAAAAATTCTATCCCTTTGTTTTTGATACTCCCATCTCTTTTGGTCCACTACCTCTGTGGCCTGCATGATCCAGCTGGACAACACTGCTGTGGTCATCTAGGAGATGGAGGAGAATAGCAGTGCAATGAGATCAGCTTTATCTTGAGGTGCTGTTACATTGGTGCCATCTGAATGAGAGAGAGAAGGAGAGGTAGAAGTACAGTTGAGCAGAAGTTGTGTTCAGTGGCCTTTGATAAAGGGAGAAAGTATAGCTACCATTTGGATATGAGGCAAGTTCTGCTGTTGGTCATTATGAAGTCAGATTTGGATTTTTTTTTATGCTTGTTTTTTGTGCCTTTATTGCATGCTTCAGCATAGGCTGAGTATGCTGCAAGTGTTCTTGATGCAAACCCCCTGGCAGTAAGCTGAGTGTTTTCCTTCAACTGCTTTTGAACACCTATTATTGAACCAAGGCTTACAAAGTGAAAGGAATTTTGGTTAGAATGAGAAATGTGTGTCTTCATGGCATTGAGGATAATTTCCGTGACTCGCTCAGAGCAGGCATTTGGATCAGTAGAGTAGAAGTAGTAGTCTGACCATAGAATGAAAAAGTAGAAGTTTCCTCATTCTTCTTGGTGCCTTTGTAGTGCCAAAGAACATGAAGTTGGGAGTGGTTTAATTGAAAGTATTCTCTGAAAGAAAAAACTTGTACAAGATTGTGATCTGAGTTGCTGAGAGTGCAGGTTTCTATCAGTATGTCTTGATGTAGAGCTGGTTAATGAAGATTCCATGATGATGATGATTCCAAAAATAGTCTCTCAGACCTGTAGTGTCATCTGTGCAGCACAGTTGTCTTTTTCTATTTCTTCCTGTTTTAAAGAAGTATTTATTTGCTAGCAACTTTCATTTGTTCTCTAAAGGATTAACCTTATCCTTCTGCACATGCTGGAGTATATAAAGTTCCTTATGCATACATTAACCTGCTTTGGACCCAGTAAATCTCTTAACACCACCTTGAACAACATAGGACCTACATTCATGAGTCTGCTAGAAGACCATTCTGTGGATACTCCTTCATACATGATTAAATAGAAGAAGAGAGCTGTGCTGCACAGAAGTCATTGTACATCTTTAGTTCAATAATAACTTTGTTAATAAGTTTTCTTATGTGATAAAACTAATATTTATTTTATTCAGATGAAACAGATAGCGGATCAGAAGATCCACAAAATCCTTTACATCACAGGTGGATGTCGGAAGGCATTTTAGCTGAAGATGGAGGTGGAAAACTTGATGGAAACATGGGACAAAAAATGGGGTAAGTGTAAATTCATTACAAGAACCACAAAAAATGAATAAATAAATGTGTCATGTCATTTATGTGCATATGCTGCTCAATGATTGAAACCACTGATGTTTATTCATAGTGTAGTTGAACACACATATTAGTGTCTGTTTTTACAAATATTTACATGTGCTTGTGTATATGAATTTCTGATCATTTGCTTATTTGTGCAGTTTACTCTAGTAGCATATGTGTATGTATATAAAGAGATTGGGCAATTGTGGAAATTCTAACTATTGCTGATGGAGTGCAACAGAGTAAACAGTCCAAATTCCATTGACGAGAAGAGTGCATGGTGTGATCCACATTGAATAATAATATGTTACAGAACAAAGTTTTGCTTTAGATTAAGGAACACTGTTGCCACTTGCCTTTGTAGTCCTAACCTTGAACCCGGTAACTTGCAAGAGAAAAGAGAAGTGTCTTTGCTTGCCATTTGCCCTTGCACATAAAATAAATGCTCTGGATTTGGATCCTTTTTGGATTTAATATTTTTTTTGTCTGATGGTTATTGCTTACGTTCTGATATATGCAGGTATTCTTTTCTAGTACCTAGCAAGGAACTATCTGTTCAGCTTCTACATTGCTCTTTGACTGTCTACATTTCTTCTATAGACAGTCAAAGATAGACATCAAAGATTTTAATACTGATATATATGTTGAGGTCTTCTATGGATTTTTTTGTTATTCATAAATGTAATATGCCTACTGGTGGACCTCGTGATTTTTCCTAGAAGATATTATGGCTGATGACTATATGTTTGTTCCTAAGATTCAAGTATTGATATAGGATTTATCATTTCTTTGCATGATAAACTCGTGGTACAGTAATTTGTTATTTAGTTAAATATGTAGAATTTTTTTATGCATGTAATTTGCTTGTACATATTTTAGGAAAGTTTTCCTTGGTATTTTTTTTTCTTATTACCACTACGGGCCTCTCTTTATGTGTGCGTGAGAGAGAGAGACTATCATATCTTTTGCACTGAATATCACAAACAGCATATTTCAAACTACAACCTATATGAAATGAATAGCTCTCTTCTCTCTCTCTCACCAAAAAGAGTACCTCAGCACTCTTTTGGTTGTGTGTGTGGGAAAGAAATGCCATCACAGAAAGAACTGCCATGTTTCATGATAAATACAACATGAGAATCATGTGAAAAGAGGATTGATTCATTCTTTTGAAAGATAAAGAGAAACAGGACAGATTATCCTTCCTTGGGATTTGTAGTTTGATTTGGTGTTTAAAAAAAAATGTGCTGGTGTGCCAAGAAATATATCACCAGGATTAACTCTAAATATGGATTATCTTATTTTTGATGAAACATTTATAAAAGGAGCACAGAAGTTGTGTAAGTTTGCAAAGAACGTATGATTTGTCTTGCACTTATGACCAGAATATAAATGGGAAGAATATTAAGTTCCTAAAGAAAGAAATTCAAAATTAAGTCAGAGATATATTTCATCAAGATAAAAGACATGGAGAAATATTGTAAATGTTAAGAGGAAGAGCTATATACAAATAAATACGTGTTTGGATTGGATGCGTGTGTGTGTGGGGGGGTGCTAATAATAGAGTAAGCTTACAGTCCTGGTATTATTGTTGTACAAGTGAGTTCATATCCTTGGATCAGATATGTGACTTAAAAGTTTATTTGCTTGTTCTTTTCTAGTTCAGATGATAAACTTATACCCAGAGTCCCAGTTGAGATTGATTTGACACATTTGCTCTCTGCATATCCTCAGGAAGTGCTTTTGATGCATTACTCAGATTAATATCACACTGTCCAGTTAAAATAGTTCTTAATATTATCCATATGGTTTCTTTTCAAGATACATTGGTGAATAGTGATGATGTGTAGACTGGCTAGTGGTAAAATTGTTATTATTATGCTAATCATAGAAAAGCCAAACTATTCACAAAATATCTATTGTACCTCTCAATGACAGACAAAATACACACAACAGACTGACAACTCATTTACACACTCTTACTCGATTTTCAGGGATGGCCTCTTGTTCTCATCCCCCCCCCCCCTTTTTTTTTTTTTTTAAATCAAGTGCTGAAATATTTCCTTGGTACTGATTCTAAAACCTTTTAAATAATTTAAATGTTTCTATCATATGTACTCTTTCAGCTATCAAAAACTTTTGCAACCACAAATCCGTGACATACAGAACATTCCACAGGCCGCTCACCATCTTATTTACTTTCTTCTGGATCCAGAAGCAAGTTCCGTTACTGGAACATTTTGCTACTACCATTCTCAAATTTACTGTTTAACTAAAATGCATTGATGATGTGTTCTCTATTTGGCCACATGGCTACTACACATTGCTCTTTCCTGCCCCACCTCAGCAGCCAGCACTCTAGAATAGTATGCTGGCTGCTGTACTTCACTATAGGAAAAAGAAAATAACAATAGCTTGGGTTTTTTTAGATACTATAATCATACGTCTACCAAATGGCACCATTTTTCTCAAAAAAATTTTACAGTAAAACCTACTGACATAGGTAGATACAGGCACAAACTTTCACACCATCTCAACAACATGGTGTTATTAAACCATTGTCAAAATGGCCTCCAACCTCTATTCCAACTAGGTTTCCCTTACAGCTGAACTCTCCTTTATTTGCCAGACCTTTCTTTCCTATGACTAGAATGCCAAAAATATCAACAAACTGGTTGTTTCTCCCTTCTTCCCACATCTCACCCAACATACAGTTTACCTCCATGATGTTTACATTCTCTATATCCAGGACACCTCAGAAAAAATAGCCAGAACTTTAAAGAAATACAATCCCTGCACTTGTTTCAAACCTCATCTGAAGCTAGCTGAACTTATCTGCTCTCCCAAAGATCCACTTCCTTTGCTCTATGTTACTAGTGTTTACAAGGTGCCTTGTTTTTACAACTTATTATATTATGGTCAGACTAGAGATCTGCCAACATCCATCTTAAAGAACACATGATGTCACAACTATGGTCAGTCAGGTCTAACTGACCATGCCTCTGATATCGTGCAGATAATCAAATGGTGGCGGCGGACTGCCATACTTCAGTGCAGTAAGTACAAACTTGAAAGACTATTTTTAGAATCAGCAGCGGATTAAAAAACCAACCTAATCTAAATAAATATGTTAAACTTCCCAAGATTTGGTAAACTAATTCTTAGGTCTCTTGTCCAGCAGCACCCATAGATGGTGCACCTCATAGGAGGACTTTAGGCTTCTAGTCGCACTTCTTTCACTTATTTATTTTGTATGTTTTATTACAATTTTAATTTCTGATTAAATTCTTTTCCAAGATTTTTAATACAACTTCTAAGATACTGACTGTTCTATTATTTGCTACCACAGTCTTGGAGCCTCCTTTATGCGTTGGAACTATTTTGCTATCCTTACACTCTGATGGGACTTAGTTAAACAACCTAGTCGGAGCCAATTCCAATCCCTTTGCATGATCTTATAACATGTGAGCTGATATTCCACTAATCCTATGGCCATATGTGCATTGAGATTATGCAGTATGCCAAGTACTTCAATACATCAACCTATATTCTCACATTAGGTCCTGTCATACCTGTTACAGCAGAATCCTCACTTGGATGATAGGACTCCAGCGAAGTGGTCACGCTGTTCATGTCACATAGCTACTGTTAGCATTTGTTAAAGTTTTCCTTTTGTATTTCCTTGTACTTGCCATGTAGCAAAAGTACTCCTTGGAGATTTTCTCTGGCCTGCTTGGCTAATTTTTTCTCATAATCTGATTTTTAAAACTCAGGCAAAGTCACCTTAGCCCAGTGTTTCTCATCGTGGGGGGGGGGGGGGCAATTAGAAAATGTACATGCACATATTTATATTATACTTTTTCAGAACTTGGCTGACTATTATGCTGGGGGGGGGGCATCAAGATCTTTGAGACATTGAGGTGGGACATGATCCAAAAAATGTTGAGAAACACTGCCTTAGCCTGAGATGTGTATTTCTCATAAGTTAATTTTTTTTTTTTTTTTTTTTTTTTAATTACATACCTTCCACAAAATTATTTTTTGTAGGACTTTAGGCTTCTAGTCTCACTTCTTTCACTTATTTATTTTGTATGTTTTATTACAATTTTAATTTCTGATTAAATTCTTTTCCAATATTTTTAATACAACTTCTAAGATAATAAAAAAGTCTAGTTTCTGTTTAATGATGGATAATAATCATCCATTAAACTCCTACCTGATTAATCCTCCTGCCCTTGAGTTATAATACTCTCGTATTACTTCCTTGAGATGTCCTTTGACCATGTCTCATGCACTGCTAATATTCATCCCTTGTAGATTTTTATGCAGGGCACTGCTTCAATCTGCTTCCTAAGCTTGTCATAATTACCTCTCCTGTAGTTATTATTATATGGGCACCATGGGATCTGAAGCCTCACTGCAGGAGATCCAAACTATCCACATAAATCTATCATAACTCTCCTTGAACCCATTAACAGACAAAGCACTCTCAAGTGACTCTGGCAATCCATTCCACTTACAACTCTCCAAGCAAAAAGTCTAGTTCCTTACACCCTTAAACTACACCTTTATTCAACTTCCAGGAATGACCTCTGGTTCTGACCCCTCTAGCCAAGTGCTGAAACATTTCCACTGCATCAATCCTGTCAATCTCCACCTCACACCACTCTCTCAAATGGTTTTGAGAGAGAGTGGTGTGAGGTGGAGATTGACGGGAAGACATATTTAGTTGGATGTTGATACAAGCCAGGAAATGTGGAGGGGGTAGTGATGAAGAAATGTATAAACAACTTGAGTTAGTGAATACAGGAAGGTTGATTATTATGGATAATTTTAATTATGGCAGTATAGATTGGAATGAAGAGATAACATTTCGGAATATGGAAAATGAATTTCTTGAGTTCTTCAGAGACAACTATGTCAGACAGCATGTAAAGGAGGGCACACAAGGATTGAGAGTTTTAAATCTGACCATTTCATCAGAGGATGTAATTGTGAGTAGGATCACCTTCATGATTATCCCACAGCAGTGCTTGAAGGTCAAAGCTATATAACTGAGAGGAGACCTCCACATAGCTTTTTAAAGAATGTGGAGAACCAACTGGGGCTTCTGGCCTAATATCCACTCCTCATCTTCTTGTGATGCACCCTGTTAGATATCTACCTGGATACTAAACGAATGAGGATGGATGACAATTTGGGATTTAGCTGAATTGTATTCTTATTGGCTGAAACCACAATGTAAAATGATGATACAATATGACAGAATTTAATGCTGGCTGGGGCATCGCCTGGTTAAACAAAGCCCACATTGTTGTCATCAGGGAACCAGGGCGAAAAGTCAGCTACTAGAATGAATCCCAAAACACGTCCTGACTCAACATCAACAGAGTTCAAGATGGGTACTATCGACATATCAATGAAAAGGAAATGGAACCAGCAGTATCTTTCTAAGCAACAAACACACAATGTTATATTCATGGAATAACAATCAGGAAAAAAGAGGTGATAGCTATAGCATTCAACACTAAATATAAGGATAATCTTCTTTAATGGCATGCAATATCAAAGTAGAGTGATGTGGAAAAAATTTATTAATTCAGCCAGAGAGACACGTGGTGAGGTTGTCTGTAAGGACAGAAAAATCAGAACTCCATGGTGGACCCAGAAAGTTAAAGAGGCAGTCAAGGAAAGAAGAAAGAATATAAAAGGTTCTTAGCAAATAAGTCAGCTTGTGCTCTTAGGGAATACAGAGAAAAATGTAAGAAAGCAAATCACTTTAAATTATGCATATCTGGTTATAAAATACTTAAAAATTAGACTTTTTGTGGTTATAAGAACATTGGTACTTTATTAATATAATCCTGCCTACTAGTTTCGCTAGTGACTGTCTAGCTTTGTCAAGGCTGAACAGTACACACATCAGAGTGGTATTTAAGCCTACCACTACCATCAGATAAGTATTAAGATCTCTTAAAGACAGTGTACCATTTTTCAAATATCCAGGTGTTTATAGAATTCCATGTACGTGCAGCCTTTCATATATTGGGCAAACTTCAAGAAACCTGGAAATAAGATAGAAGGAGCATGTTGGGGATGTCAATCACAACAGGACAGTCTCCTCAGGCTTAGCACATCACTTTGCAACTTCCAACCATGCAATTGACTGGGAAAATAGCTCTATGCCGTATTTGGATGATGATTATGGTTACAGAATTTTCAAGGAAGCGGCAGTGGTATTAAGAACAGGTAACAACCTCAACAGAAATCAAGGTGCCATACTGAAAGATATATGGAAAAACTTAATCAACTCACTCAGTTTAACGGAACTGCGATACGCGAAAAATCATGTAACACGTGTGCATACAACACGTATCCATGATACTGACTGAAGCTTCTCAACACATGCATGCACTGTCACGCATGGTTTCAAACTTAACTGCCTAACAGTTAGCAATGTTTCTATATTCTCTCATATTTTTTTGTCTGATTCTTGTTGTACACCACCGGTTACCTTAAATCTTGTAGACTTTGCATCACTTTTTGATATCTGTCAGACAGCCATCCTCTTGTCCACATTAATATTTTATAACCCAATCTTATATTCTCTTATGCAACAGTCTTCCATTCTATATTCTGTCAAAGGCCTTAGCAAAAATCCAAGAGTATCATGGTGTATCCATTCCCCTTGTCTAGCTCAAGGATAACATTATTACAGAATGTGAGCAAGTTGCTAAAACATGACCTTCCCTTAGTAAATCCATGCTGTTCATTGCAAAGTAGAGATTCTCTGTCAACCCATTTCTGAATGTGAGCCCTAACTTTTCGAAAATCTTCACCACCACTCCTGAGATACTGATTGTTGATAGCTGGATACATCAGCCTTTGCACACCCTTGTGCAATGGGACTGTCATACATTCTTTCCAATCCTGCAGAATCTTCCCTATTCCAAGGCTCAAATTATATAACCTGATCAAAAGAATAGCCAGTTCAGCTGAACACTCTTTTAACATCCATACTGATATCCATCAGTCCCAATTCCTGAATTTTTATTCGGTTTTTGCAACAGCTCTAAGACTTCCTCTTCATACACCCAAGTTTCTTCATCCAGTGAAGAGTTAGCATTGAGCTCAATGTTGCATACATTAGGTTGATAGCTTTTAGCAAAATGGGCCCTCATTAGTTGAACAACCTCTTCTGCATTTGTCACCTTCACACCTTCTGCATTCGGTAGAGTTCTTCTTTTACATTCATTCTTTTTTTTTTTTTTATTTGCAGCATAACAATAGAATTCTTTTGTACACCATACTGTTATATGGAAAGCTCAGACTTAGATTTCCATATAACAGTTGTGACTCTTTTGGTCTGTTGCTTATAATTTTCATAATGGACATCATCCTTATGCAGATGGTACTCTTTCAACATAATCTTTTTCTTACAAATCTCTTGCTTGATAAGATTACATCCATTTGACTCCTACCCTATTTATTCTTTGAACATGCAAGACATATTCTGATAATGCATCATTTAAGCATTTTTAAATGTTTCCCATGCACTGTCGATATTCTTCCCATCCAGCAAATGATACATTACGCTGAACACAGTATACCCGGTTGGTCATAATTTCCTGCTTTGAAGTTCAGCATGTAACCTTTTCTGAAATGGAACATTCATAAACTTAGCCACTTCTCAAGTGAGTACTGCATGATCACTGTCAAAGAACTGGAGGCAGAAAAGTTACATCTTTAACTGAAACACTCTCTGATACTATAATTAAATCTAACACTCTTTGACCTCGAGTTCCTTCTGTCACATGCTGCTTAAACAAGTTGTCTTGCAACAGCTCGACAAATTCAACTGCATTCTTCTCATGAGATTTTACTGCTACCCAATCAGTGTTTGGATAATTAAAGTCTCCCATTATGATTATTCTTTTCACACCATCTTCTTTATTTGGTGATGCATTTCATCATAACTAGCAATCAATCCACCAGTCTGTAATGACACCCAACTATGTACTTGATCTTGTTAGATTCCACCTCACACTAGATGGCTTCAAATTCACTGCCACATGAAAAACTGTTACTAATATTACAATCATAGGTCTTAACACTAACTTGATTCGAGTTATCTGATATCATTAGCAGCATACCCCCCCTCCTCTTCTATCCTTCCTAAAAATACTGTACTCAAAGAAAGAAAAAATACTGTATCCTTTACACTTGATACCAGTTAGTATGTCTGATTCTGATAGCCAGGTCTCACTAATGCCTACAATCTGAGGTCCCAACAACAAACTCTACACCTTTGTTCTGATTTCTGCTAATTGTGGAACATTATAGGCAGACTATCTTTAAACAATATTCAATTTATACAACCAATAAATGCAATTAAAGAAAAAAAATGCAATAATTTAATAACAAAGAAAGAAAGCACATGTTAAGCACTTACCTCACAATAAGGTTTTATCAATACATCTTCACACATGCTTACCAATACTGAACTTAACATTTTGCCCAAAGGTTTCAACTTTCTCTTATCTCTATCATGGTTGGTGGTCCAGAAAACCTGACCCCCCCCCATAGCATTAAAAGTGAACAATAGTCTGCTTTTACCCACTTCTAATCCTGCACAGCTGATAGTCATCCCACTTACAGTTAAATATACATCCACACAAGGGAAACAGCAAACACTGTTTTTTGAATAAAGGATTTATTATTATTAACATTGACCTCCATTGAGTCAGACTCACTGTGGGAGGTACAGACTATCACACACACACAAAACTCATCCAACTGTGCCTTAAACTAATTCAATATGTCTACACGCACAACTCATTCAAGCAATGCATTCCACTCACCAACCACTCTCCATGCAAAGAACCTGCTTCTTACTCCTCTGCTCACACCCTCCTTATACATTTCCCAGGAATGGCCCTCTGTTCTATTCCTCCTTCCCATTCTATGAAAATTCTCCATGTCAACCTGATAGCAACCACAGACTAACTATGTCTCAATCATATCCCCTCCTCCTCTTATTTATGAAGCTTTGTAATCTACATTCTTTCAATATGTCTTCATACTCCACATTCCACTGACCACCTTAATGAATCTTTCCTGGACTCTTTTTAACATATCCTCATCACCATGAAAACCCAGTGACCAAATCTGTGCATAATAATCCATTTCAGACCTAATCAAGTCCTTATAATGACATCATAACCTCTTTATTTCTGTACATCAGGGTACTCTGCATCATTGCCATTATCAGATGTGATGTCTTCAGAATTTGTTCAATGTGGCCTCTGAACTTCAGGTCCTTTTACCTGCCTATTCATACAATCGATTAAAGTTTTCCTGTAGGGCTATAACATCTGCTTGTCTCTGCATTGCTCTCCTCAATTTTGCATAATCTGCAAACGGCTACATATCACCATTTAAACTCATCCCAATATCATTAATATACAAATTGAAAAACAATGGTTCCAATACAGATCCCTGGAGCACACCACTAGTGACTTTCCTCTTTCCAGATATTGCACCCCAAATATAACTTTCAGATACCTATCTGACAGCCAGTCGCTGACCTAACTCAGAAGTCTGTTATCCAATTCCATCCATTTCAATTTATTTAACAGCATATTGTGTAGCAGTCTATCAAAAGCTTTTGCAAAACATAAGTATACTACTGTATGTGCATTTCCCTTGTCCATGACATTTGTCACCTTGTTATAGCATATAAGTAAGATAGTAAAACACGATCTCCCTTTAACAAACCCATGCTGACAACCACAGAGAATACTGCTGCTATCTCAACCCATTTCTGTGTCCTAGTTCTCACCAGTCTCTCTCTCTCTCTCTCGAAACAGATTGGTCTATAATTTATAGCCACCGCCTTATCTTGGAACCTGTGTCATTGTAAGACTTATTAAACAGGCATGCCAATTTCCTGGAACATTCCCTTAAGACATGTGGTGATATGTAACCAAATCCTATCGCCTTATTGATATCAAATTTATTTATTTCCTCATATACCTCCTGCTCATTCACAATTAAGCCATCCTTTCCTATGTCCTCTACACTTGAGAGTCTCATGATTTCACTCTGATGAGAATGAAACAACCTTATAAACTAATCACTGAATGCCTCAACATGCCTTCTGCAGCAGTTACCATTCTATCGTTTTCATCCATTAACATCATCTTACCATCCTCTCCTATGTCCTCTACACACCAGAGTCTCATGATTTCACTCTGATGAGAATGAAACAACCTTATAAACTGATCACCGAATGCCTCAACAATGCCTTCTGCAGCAGTTACCATTCTACCGTTTTCATCCATTAACATCATCTTACCATAATCATGCTTCCTTCTACTTGCCACATATCTAAGAAACTCTCTAGGGTTTTTTCTTGGCCTGATTTGCTAACTTCTGCACATTCTGCACTTTTGTTGTCCTTAACGAGCTAGCCTTGTGGCTTGCTCGTTATACTCTTCATTCAACTGATTATTTACCATTATTCATCTTTTGCTGCATCCAAAGTGCCTTCTGCCAGATTTCACACTTAATCCCCTCATTCACCCATTTTACACCTACAATGATGCTGTTATGTATTTCTTTGTCAGTTCTCAAGCAGCATTTATTTCTTGACTGTTCAATTCCTCAACCTTTTAACAGCTTGGAATAATCACCAGCCTTGTACTTCTACATATATCCTTTCCTCACAGAAGTCAGCATATGTCTTGCAACTACCCGTAAACTCAAGAAAATCAACTGTAGAACCCACATTATTTCAGACATTAAATATATTGTGTTAGGGATCATGAGATGGCGGCACTTGTTGAGTGGTCTCTCTTCACTGCGTGCCACTTAATTAGTGATAGCCTTGGGCCACCTATCTCTGATTGGTACCAGCAGAGATTGAACTGCCCACTCCGTCTCCAAAAGTTAGATAGGGCTAAACGGCCTCGCCTGCTCCCTATATGGAATAAAAAGGTGTTAGCTAATAGCTGATATAATTTCTTATCAAGTATAATATTCTTTAAAACCAAGTAAAAAACGTGCTCCTCGTTAGTAGAGCAGGAAAGTTCCCTTTCTACTTTTAAAAATTAGCAGAGCAACCTCACCTCCCCCACCTTACCCCAACCACCTACAAAAATGACTGAAAAACTTCATCAAATAAACCTGACATCTCTTATAAGAAATGTCCATGTTTCTTACCAAATTATTATTTATTTTAGAACAGGTTACAAAAATTTTTGATTTAAACTTTTTGTTGTAATTTGTATATATATTTTTTTTTTAATGAAATGTAGTGAATAGTTTTGTTTGTGTCAGTTATATTTCATTTTTTAAGCAGGTTTCCAAAAAAATAACATTTTTTGTTTTTTTAAATCAAAGTGTAATTTACCCTTATTTTAGTATGCATTTACATAATAGGACAACATCTATATACTGTATTTATTGTAATAGCAATATCGTGATAATTTTATTGGCGAGGAAGGAGAAACTGGTCTGCATTGCTTGCTAACTATGAAATTTTCTTACTGTGATTCTCTCTTTAATTCTAAGATGTAAATTGGATATACTTTTCATAAAATGTATATCTGTTAACAAAGAATCAACAAAAAAATTACATCAGTGGCCTCTGGCTTACTTGAGCATACACCTGATTGTGAAAACTTTTGAAAATATATAACAAGTGATGAGATAAACTAATTTAATGCACATATGATACATGATACCAAAATCAAATACTGGCTATCATGGTACAAGAGTTCATTTCCTTACCTCCTCCTCCTCCTCCAAAAAAAAAGAAAGCAAGTACATAGCAAAACCAAAGTCATCTTATTTTGAGTAATTTTGATATCAATGATGATGTTCAGCCTGTTTTCTACTCACTGCAGGGTGAAGGCTCCTCCCATTGCGGGAGGGTTGGGTCTACTTCTCCCATAGTGATCCAGTCCATCTTGGGAGAGTGTCTGTTCACTTGTATGAATGAATGTATGAAGGCAAAAGACAATCACAAACATCCATGCCTAGGCAGGATATAAACCCACAGCCTCTTATCTGGATAGCGGATATGCTAACCACTCGGTCGACCAGGCTGACTTTGATATCAATATAACCCAATAAAAAAAATAGCGAACAAAGGATTTTACTGATTTTAACTTATATGAAGGAAAACATGGCTGAAAAAATCACCATAACATATGTAATTTTTTTTTTCTTTTGTATACTGAGGTCTAAAGAATTTTATAAGGTCATATGTTTGATGGCATATGTAGGCCTTTGAATATCCTCCAAAATGAATTTTTAATAAATACTTCATTAACACTGACAAAAATTATTGGGCATTTCTGTCAGAAGCATTGTTACAGGGGCTTACTTTGAAGAGGACTAAATTCCGAATCCGTTGTCTTTTATTCTTTCCACAATCACATTAATCCAGGTGCTTTTCCATCAGACCTTGAATATAATACTCTCTCCTCCTCCAAGCTGGAAATTTTTCATATATGATTTAGGCCATTTAAAATTATCATCATCAAATTCCTGCCATGTACCCTCAAGGAGTGGACAGGATATTATTATTATTATTATTATTATTACGGGCAACTCCAGGGAGTCATTAGACTCATCGAGGGAGGCCCCAAATCATTTTCATCACAACTATTCGACATTCATACAGTATCTATCATACCTCGCCTTAAACTCATTCACTGTCACAGCATCCACCACAGACTCAGGGAGCGCATTCCACTCATTCACTACTCTAAAAGTAAAGAACCCAGCTCTAACACCTTTACTAACCACACTTTTGCTCAGTTTCCATGGATGTCCCCTAGTCCTCCCACAACCAGCCCTGTTCTCAAAAATATCTTCTGAATTAATTTTATAGAAACCCTTCAGTAATTTGAATGTCTCAATCATATCTCCCCTCCTCCGCCTATCAACCAATTTTTGCAACCCACAAATCTCAACCTGTTCTCATACGGTTCATTCCACAGACCTGCTATCATCTTGGTCACTCGCCTCTGGATCCTCTCCACCTCCTCCCCATCAAGAAGAAACCTAGGTGACCAAATCTGAGCACAGTAGTCGAGATGAGGTCTTATCAAGGCTCGATACAGAGGAACAATAACCTGCTTGTCTCTGCTTGTCAACGTATTCTTCAGCAACCAAGTGATTTGATGAGCTGATTTGGCCACTTTTGCAATGTGTCCCCTAAATTTCAATTCCTTATCCACCAACACTCCTAAATCTCGTGCCTCATCAATTTCCTGGAGCACGGTTCCACCAATGCAGTAAACTGCCTTCCATCTTTTCACCCCAAAATGCATAACCTTACATTTTGCCACATTAAATTGACATCCATTCTCCCTAGCCCAGACCTCCAATCTATCCAAATCATCCTGCAAAATTTTGACGTCATCTGCATTCACTATTGCCCTACCCAACTTCGCATCATCTGCAAACAAATGAACTGTTCCTCTCAGATCCTTTCCTATATCATTTATGAACAAATTAAACAGCAGTGGTCCAAGAACAGATCCTTGTGGTACACCACTAGTCACAGGCCGTCTTGTGGACTCTACTCCTGAGTAAACCACTCTCTGATATCTCTCCGTCAACCACCCTCCTATCCATCTCACCAACCCTATGTCCATTCCCATATGCTGCAATTTACTGATTAGAATTCCATGTGGTATTCTGTCAAAGGCCTTAGCAAGGTCCAGCAGAATCACTGTAAACCCATTACCCTTATCCAGTTCAGCTGTCACTGTGTTATAATACGTGAGCAAGTTACTGAGGCATGACCTACCCTTCACAAAACCATGCTGTCCCCGATACAGTATCCCATTTTCTTCTATCCAATCTTGTATTTTCCTCTTGACTATTTTCTCTAAGACCTTGATAATGATTCCTGTTATGCTGATTGGCCAGTAATTTTCAACAGCAGCCTTGGAACCACCTTTGTGCAGTGGAACTATTTTCCCCTCTTTCCACCCCCTTGGGACTGACCCAGTCCTGAGGCTCAAATTAAACATAATGGGCAAGGGCACTGACAATTCTTTGGCCGTTTCACGTACGACACGAGCTGGTATACCATCCAATCCCACAGATGTATTGACATTGAGGTTCTGTAATAGACTAGTTACCTCTACCTCATTCATCACAATTCCAGTATAAGCTGTTGGTTCCTCCATTTCCGCAAAGCCACCACCTGGATGATATACTCTTGCAAAGTGCTCGCTCAGTAATTCCACAACATCGACTGATTCAGTTACCTCCCTACCCTCAGCATTTTTTAAGATCATTCTACCATGAGCATTTTTCCTTTTACTTGCAACATATTGAAAAAACTGTTTGGGATTCTCTTTAGCCTGCATGGCCAATTTCCTTTCGTAATCTGCTTTTGCTTTTCTTACCACCCTTGTTACCATCCTGGCCTGAGCTTTATACTGTTCATGCACCTGATGGTCACCCTTCTCCTTAAATTCCCTCCACAATTGTTTCTTTTTTTGCAGCTCAAGCTTAATAGTGTTATTCATCCATTTAACCCCTACCTGATTTATTATTCGGACTCTTGGTATACAGTCAACCATTGCCTCCTGCAAACAGTTCTTAACCACCTCCCATGCACCATCAACATCCAGCCCTTGCAGTTTTACATGCCATGGCATTGAGCCAAGCACACACCTAAGCTTGTCATACTTACCAGCCCGGTAATTCCACATATACCCTGTCTTAATTGTAAATTCGACTCCTTTAGCCACCTCCCAAGTCATGACCTTATGGTCACTCTCACCAATTGGTGGCAACATGGTCATGTTCGTTACAGCTACATTCTCAGTTGCAATTACTAGGTCCAGCACTCTCTGCCCCCTGGTATTTTCCAATACATGTTGCCGTAGATAGTTGTCCCTTAATAACTGCATAAAATCCAATTCCTTCCTCCCATGTGCCCTCTCCTCTTTCCAGTCAATGTTACCATAATTGAAATCACCCATAATAATTACCCTCCTTCCATTCATTTCTTCTATTTGCTTATGCATACTATTCCCACCATCCACTCCATCACCCGGTCTATAGCAGCACCCAATTGTATATTTTGTTCTGCTAGATTGTATCTCACACCAAACAGCCTCAAATGTGCTTTTTTCCCCATCCTGCAGTTCAAATTCTATACTCCTTGGCTGAAGCTCATCAGCTATCATCAATAACACTCCTCCCCCCTTTTTATTCACCCTGTCACTCCTGAACACGCTATACCCATCGCATTCAATCCCACTAGCTTTATCATCTTCTGTCAGCCATGTTTCACTAATACCGACAACCTGTGGCTTGGAAGTGCCAACCATGGCCAAAAACTCTTCCTTCTTGTTCCTAATACTCCTGGCATTAGTGTACATGAATCGCAGAAGCCATTTGTCCCATCCCTACTTTGATTCCTTATACTAATTATCCCATTCTGATTTGTTGTCCGTCGTACTCGCCCGGGCATAATATACTCATTCATACACTTAACTGCCCCCCCTAAAGTCTGCATATCTACTCCCCCCCCTCTTAATAAATCTAGTTTCCCTGAGTCTGTACATCCACTTCCACATCATTCATCAACACTCCGTACACCAACTCCATTCAAATGTAACCCATCCATCTTACATAAGTCCTTTCGCCCATCGAACTCATTCCACACATCCACAAATTCCACACCACTCTCCATGCATAACCCACGCATAAAGTCATTGGCATGATAGTATTACATGAAAAATTTACATCATTACTAACTTCCTATCTACAATTTTCCTCCAGATCAATCTGTTACTCGTCAAGACTCCAATATTATCAGATCTTATATTTCTATCGTCTAAGGCACTTTGTACTGTATCAATCCACCTATATCTTGGTCTTCCTCTGGGTCGTTTTCCTGTCAACCTGGCAGAGAACACTTGTTTTGCCAATGACCATACCAGATGAGATTAGCTCTGCTCACGCATTCCTGAATGCTGACAATGTCAAGTTCTTTCCTAATATCCTCATTTTTAATATGATATTGCCATTGATTGATTCTGACCCAGCTCTGAGATCCATAACTTAAAACTGGTTTGCACAGTCTTGTATACAGCTAATTTAGTGTTACGACTAATTTCTCTATTATTCCATATGAATTTATTCAATTGACTTTCTACTATACCAGCTTTATTGATTCTGTTGTCTATTTCCATATTTATTTTACCATCTTCACTAAAAATCGTGCCAAAGTAGTGAAATGTTTTACTTGTTCCACAGGTTCTCCATTCACAATGCAGTTGACATTTTCAATGATTCTGTCTATTTTCATTGTCTTTGTCTTTTGAATGCTGACCTTCATACCATATCTATTACAACAGTTATTCAATTTAGTCGGAGAATCTTGTAGCAGATTTATTTAGAAGTATAACATCATCTGCATAAAGCAAAGAGCTGACATTAACATCTCCAATTCTGATATCATGTTTAATACCACTTTCCTTTATAATGTGATCCATATAGATAATGAATAACAGAGGGGATAAGGTACATCCTTGTCTCACACCAGATTAAACATTAAACCATCTTCCTGTACTTCCTTCAATTTTAACTGCTGACTTACAACTCAAATAAAGACTAAGTATTGCTAGATATAATGCCCCATTTCTGTTGCGTATTGAATAGCTTCTCTCTTGACACCTTGTCATATACCTTTTCCAAATCGACAAAACTTAAATACAGATCTTTGTTATATTCCCATGCTTTCTCGACTATTTGTCGTAAAGTGGAGATCTGATCCTGACTGCATCTATTTGGCCTGAATCCAGCTTGTTCTTCACCAAGCTTTTCTTCTACAATTCTTCTCAACCGTTTCTCAAGTATACCTGCATAGATTTTGCCAGGAACACTCAGTAGAGAAATACCTCTACTAATTCTCACATTCAGTTTTATTTCCCTTTTTATATATGGGTACTATGAGAGCTCTACTCCAATCATCGGGAATTCGTCCCTCTGTCCAGGCCTTCTGAACTGTGCAGTGCCGCCACTGTCAGACTTTTATACCACCATACTTCAGCATTTCTGTTTGAATATCATCTACTTCTGCTTCCTTTCCACATTTCAAGCCTTTGATGGCTTTTTCTACTTCAAGTATGGATATGTATTCCTGACTGTATGCCAGTTGAGTGTTGTTTATCACTGTGCTATCACTGCTCGTTTCATTTAGCAATTTTTCGAAGTAATTACTCCATACTTCAAAGATATCTTTTTCTCCCGTTTCATGTCACCTTTATCATCTCTAACTCCTTTTACAGCACTCTTTCCTCCATTTCTAAGCTTCTTCAACAAACAAACTCCAAATTATTTTGCCACCTTCTTGATATTTATTTTCTATGTTCTTGCCAAAGTCCTCCCATGACTTTTGTTTAGCTAGTTTTACACAGTGTTTAGCTTTCTTACATTTGTCTCTGTATTCTCTAAGAGCACAGCTGACTTATTTGCCAGGAACTTTTGATATGCTTTCTTCTTTAACTTCATTGCCACCATGGAGTTCTGATTTTTCTATCCTTGCAGACAACCTCACCACATGCCTCTCTGGCTGAATAAATCGAGGTTTTCTTCAAGACTTGCCACCGAATCTCTAAAGTTTGGTTCCTGTTCTCAAACTCTTTCATTTTTTCTTGAATAATCTTTGTGTATTTTAGTCTACAGTTCACATCTGAGAGCTGCTCAGCTTTAATTCGCTTTAAAATTTTCTTGCATGTTATTCTTTTCAATATGAAATTCAATTTTATGCTGCTCAAGACTAAATAGTGATCGCTTCCAATTTCACATACTCTGTACACTCTAGTGTCCTGCACCAGAGAGAAAACATCACTATCAACAATAACATAGTCAATGAGACTTTTCTTATTTCTTGCCTCTTCTCTCCATGCGAATTTGTGCACATTTTTATGTTGGAACATGGTGTTAGTAATAACCAGTCCATGTCCTGAGCAGAAATCCAACAAATACCATTGTTATTAGCTTTGCTCTTTTCTCAAAATTTTCCCAATATATTTTTGTATGTCTGACAATCATTTCCTACTCTGCTATTTAGATCCTCAATAAGGACCAACTTTTCCTTTTTCATTGTGTCAGATGCTTTCTCTAAATCCTCAAAAAAATTCCTCCACTTCTTCCTTAGTAGAACCTTCTGTGGGACCATAGGCACAAATAAGTCTCATTGTCTAGTTCCCCATTCTGATATTTGCCCACATCACTCTACTTGAGACTGCCTGCCATTCAAGAAGATTAGCCTCGTATTTAGTGTTGAATACAATGGTTACTCCTTCTTTTCCTTGATTATCATTTCCTGAATATAACATTTTGTATTTATTGCTCAGAAAGATCTCACTAGTTTTTGTCTTTTTTGTTTCAGTTTTTTGCCATTCCTGCTTCTTATGTTGATAATACTGATCTTCAACTCTGGTGATGTTGAGTTGGGGTGTTTTTTCAGATTTGTTCCAATAGCTGACTTTTCGCTGTTTACCCTGGTTCCCTGGTGAAAACAACGGGGGCCTTGTTTAACCAGGCGACGCTTGGTTAAACAAGTCCTCCGGCATGAAATTTTGTTGTGTTGGCATGAAATTTTGTTATGTTGTACCATCATTTTCTAATTTGGTTTAAAATACCAAGGTATAATGTTATTTTTTCACTGTTTGCTGTTTTTACATGCATTCCACAGCTTGGGATTTGAATCCTATCTAGGACATGAGCCTTTATAACGTTATTTTAGCTGAAAGTGAATTAGCCTATTTAATGGTAGAGACGGGATTTTTGGTTTTTCTTCCAGAAATTAGTTTTTCTTTTCACAAACCCTGCCGAAGAACCCACGAATATACTGGCCACAAGCAAATTCAGACCAGAGCATTCCACAGGATAATTTAACTGCCTATTATGCTATTGTGTGTGTGTGTGGGTACATGTGGAAATAACTAAACATGATGTATTTTCAGAATGAATTTATATGATGGAGCTTCAGCAGCTGTTTGTATGTATTCATGATATTGATCACATGCAGGGGCATGCTGGCCATATGCGCAATGTGTACGATGCACACAGGTGCCAGGATAGTAAAGGCACCAAAGAGGAGGAAATATTTAAAAAAAAACGTTTTTTTAAAGTGATTTTTTTATTGGAGGGGGGGGGGAATAGGGGCGCTAACTAAAGTTTTGCACACAGGTGCCGAACACTACTGGCGCGCCCCTGATCACATGGTCTGCATTCTTGTACTTGTAAGAAGTTCATCATATTAAGAACAAGAAGAGAGTAAAACTTTACCTCAAAAGATTATAAATCTCCACTTCTTCAGTATGTAATGCATCAGTATAAACATATAATTTTTTTTTAATCCAAAAAATTTGTGTTAACAGAATTTCTCGTGGTGCAAGTTCACTTCCTCCTCGACGAACAAGAAGTGTTAAAGCAAGTAAGGGCCCATCTCAGAGATCAACTCACAGTACTACAAAAAGAGGTTCTTATGATGAGGTAAGTTAATATTACAAAACAATAAAATTTATTATCAAATTATGTGTAACAAATGTACTGTATCTGTTATTTCAACAAATTAAAATGGACAGAAATATGGGTCTAGGTGAAAAAATTAAACTTATGAAAGAATTTACAGTGATTATTTATTTCTCTTTTGTAACATAGCATCATCAAAACTACACATTGTGTGAACTATTAATGAACATTCAGATCAATTTGTTTTCCAGGTAAGTAGACAGTTACACTGGAAATGGAAAGAATATGTACTTTTTTCTTTTTGTTTACAAAACTTAATTTGATACCATTACAAAAAAAAAAATTAGTAATGCCTTTTATTGCTCAAAGAGAGTAGACCAGGCCGTTTAGCCCTAACTAATTTTTTGAAGTTTGATGGACAGTCAGTCTTTATCCTTTAGCAGTGCTGATGAATGATCCAAGACTATCTGTGATTTTCATAAGCATCTTGGGAAGAAATTTAACCCTGTTACTCAGTTTTATTCAGTAACAGAGTTAAAAACTCAAATTTTTAGTTTGGAGTTTGACTGAAGTGCATTCAAACATGAAAATTTATTCAAAGAAAATTGAAAAGCCTTAATGTACTGCCATAATCTTAACAGTAATCATAGTAATATATGAAATTGCAATACTAAATTTTTTGAAGTAAGTAATAGAACCTTATTCTAATTTGAATTATTACATTTTTATAAGTTTGTGCACTTAATATGTAGTTTAATATTAAATCATCTCTTAGAGCACTTCTTTACTATATTATGTTTTGCATTGGCATATTGTTTCAATTCCCAGCATAGATGTGATAGCAATTGGATTACAGCTATTGTTTGCACATAATATGATGGAAACAGCAATCATCTTTCACCCTGAAGCCAGAAGCAATTAACACACTCACGTATGTCCATAACTACATACTAACACCTAAACAAAATTCCTGCAGAAGAAATAATGATCTAAGTAGAACATGGTATTCTCAGCCTTCCCAAACATATTGCCAACAGCATCAGACTGTATGTAGCCAGCATACTCACTCATGCTTAAATCATCATAAAAGCAACCTCTCAAGAAAAGAATTTGAAGAAGCTCTGCAATAAGTAAAAAGCAACAACAGAATAGTAATTACCAAATTTAATTACTGCCATGTACCCTCAAGGGGTGTACAGGATATGATAGCACTACATGAAAAAAATTACGTCATTACTAACTTCCTATCTACAATTTTCCTCCAAATCAGTCTGTTACTTGTCAAGACTCCAACATTATCAGATCTTATATTTCTATCATCTAAGGCACTTTGTACCGTATCAATCCACCTGTATCTTGGTCTACCTCTGGGTCGTTTTGCTGCCAACCTGGCTGAGAAAACTTCTTTTGCAAATCTTTCTTCGCCCATTCTGTTTAGGTGACCATACAACCTGAGATTAGCTCTGCTAACGCATTCCTGGATGCTGACAATGTCAAGTTCTTTCCTAATATCCCCTTTTTTAATATGATATTGCCATTGATGCCATCTGTTCATGCCTATAATCTTTCTCAGGACTCTCATATCTGCAGTCTCTAGTCTTTGGTCAAGTGTTTTACTTCTGACTCAGCTCTCGGATCCATAAGTTAAAACTAGTTTGAACACTGTCTTGTATACAGTTAATTTAGTGTTCTGACAAATTTCTCTCTTATTCCATATGAATTTATTCAATTGACTTCCCTCCATACCAGCTTTGCTGATTCTGTTGTCTATTTTTATATTTAATTTACCATCTTCACTAAAAATCGTGCATAAGTAGCTGAAATGTTTTACTTGTTCCACAAGTTCTCCATTCACAACACAGTTGACATTTTCAATGATTCTGCCTATTTTCATTGTCTTTGTCTTTTTATTGCTGACCTTCATACAACAGTTATTCAATTTAGTTAGAGAATCTTGCAGACTTGTAGCAGATTTATTTAGAAGTATAACATCATCCGCATAAAGCAAAGAGCTGACATCTCCAATTCTGATATCATGTTTAATACCACTTTCCTTCATAATGTGATCCATATAGATAATGAATAACAGAGGGGATAAGACATCCTTGTCTCACACCAGATTTAACATTAAACCATCTTCCTGTGCTTCCTCCAATTCTAACTGCCGACTTACAACTCAAATAAAGACTAAGTATTGCTTGATATAATGCCCCATTGACACCATATAACTGTAGTGTATTGAATAGTTTCTCTCTTGGCACCTGGTCATATGCCTTTTCCAATTCGACAAAACTTAAATAGAGATCTTTGTCATATTCCTCTGCTTTCTCGACTATTTGTTGTAAAGTGAAGATCTGATCCTGACAGCCTCTATTTGGCCAGCTTGTTCTTCACCCAGCTTTTCTTCCAATTCTTCTCAACTGTTTCTCAAGTATACTTGCATAGATCTTGCCAGGAACACTCAGTTGGGAAATACCTCTGTAATTCTCACATTTAGTTTTATTTCCCTTTTTATATATGGGTGCAATGAGAGCTCTACTCCAATCATCGGAAATTCATCCCTCTGTCTAAGCTTTCTGAACTATGAAGTGCAGCCACTGTGAGACTTTTATACCACCATACTTCAGCATTTTTGTTCGAATATCTGCTCCTGCTGCCTTTCCACATTTCAAGCCTCTGATGGCTTTTTCTACTTCAAGTAGATATGTATTCCTGACTGCACGCCTGGGCAGTGTTTTTTACCACTGTGCTGTCATCATTGCTTGTTTCATTTAGCAGTTTTTCAAAGTAATTACTCCATACTTCATGGATATCTTTTTCTCCTGTTTTCCTTTCACCTTTCTCATCTCTAACTCCTTTTACAGCACTCTTTCCTCCATTCCTAAGCTTCTTCAACAACCTCCAGAATATTTTGCCTCCTTCTTGATATTTATTTTCTATATTCTTGCCGAAGTCCTCCAATGACTTTTGTTTAGCTAGTTTTACACAGTGTTTAGCATTCTTGCATTTGTCTCTGTATTCTCTAAGAGCACAAGCTGACTTATTTGTCAGGAACTTTTGGTATGCTTTCTTCTTTAACTTCCTGTGTCCACCATGGAGTTCTAATTTTTCTGTCCTTGCAGACAACTGCATTACATACCTCTCTAGCTGAATCAATCAGGGCTTTCTTCAAGGCTTGCTACTGAATCTCCAAGGTTTGATTCCTGTTCTCAAACTCTTTCTTTTTTTTTTCAATAATCTTTGTGTATTTTAGTCTACAGTTCACATCTGAGAGCTGCTCAACTTTTATTCGCTTTGAAACTTTCTTACATGTTATTCTTTTCAATATGAAATTCAATTTTATCCTGCTCAAGACTACATAGTGATCACTTCCAATTTCAAATCCTCTGTACACTCTGGTGTCCTGCACCAGGGAGAAAACATCACTATCAACAATAACATAGTCAATGAGACTTTTATTATTCCTTGCCTCTTCTTTCCATGTGAATTTGTGCACATTTTTATGTTGGAACATGGTGTTAGTAATAACCAGTCCATGTCCTGAGCAGAAATCCAACAAATATTTGCCATTATTATTAGCTTTGCTCTTTTCTCCAAATTTTCCCAAAATATTTTTGTATATCTGACAATCATTTTCTACTCTGCTAGTTAAATCCCCAACAAGGACCAACTTTTCCTTTTTCATTGTGTCATTTGCTTTTTCTAAAGTCTCAAAAAATTCCTCCACTTCTACCTTAGTAGAACCTTCTGTGGGACCATAGGCACAAATAAGTATCATTGTCCAGTTCCCCATTCTCATATTTGCCCACATTACTCTACTTGGGGCTGACTGCCATTCAAGAAGATTAGCCTCTTTTTTTGTGTTGAATGCTATGGCTACTCCTTCTTTTCCTTGAATGTCATTGCCTGAATATAACATTTTGTATTTATTGCCCAGAAAGTTTTTGTATTTTTTGTTTCAGTCACCCCTATTATGTCGATCTGGTACTTATCTAATTCCTCACCTAGCTCCATTTTTTTGCCATTCAGACTTCTTATGTTGATAGTACCGATCTTTAACTCTGGTGATGTTGAGTTGGGGTGTGTTTTCAGATTTGTTCCAGTAGCTGACTTTTCACTGTTCGCCCTGGTTCCTTGGCAAAAACAAGGGGGCTTTGTTTAACCGGGCGATGCCCCAGCCGGCATGAAATTTTGTCGTGTTGTACCATCATTTTTTATTTTGGTTTAACCAATAAGAATACAGTTTGGTTGGCTAAATCCCAAATTGCCAGCCCATCCTCGTTCGTTCAGTATCCAAGTAGATACCCAACAGGGAGCACCACGAGAAGGTGAGGATTGGACATTAGGTCAGAAGCCCTGGTCGGTTCTCTGCAGTCCTTTAAAGGCTATGTGGAGGTCTCCTCTCAGTTATACAGCTTTGACCACTGTGGTTTTAAACCAATTAGTTTACACAGGTAAGCTTGCCTCCTTACTTCGAGATCGCTCTACCTACCTTCATTTAGACTACGATCCCACCAATACACAGATCAGAACACTCCATAAGCTTTTTAAAAATGTTACCACTTGGGCTGTGGAGGTCTAACAAAATAAAATTGTACAACTCTAGTCGTTACTCCCCACCTTGGATATGTGGACTACTAAAAATCCATAAATAAAATGTGCCATTGTTTATGGCATTGATTCAACCACATATAAATTAGCCAAATATTTAGTCAAAATGCTTACACAATATACTGGCAACACACCTTCACACACACACACACACACACACACACACAGAAAAACCTCAGCCCACTTTAAAGCCAGTATAGAAATCCTCACACTTCAACACATTGACTTAATGTCATTTATGATGTCTCCTCTTTATTCAGTAATGTTCCACTCAAAGATACCTTAGACTTCATCCAAGCCATATTTCCTGTGGTTTCTCAGACCTGTTTCAGTTCACCTTGAACTCAAGCTATTTCATTTGACAAGGAAAATTCTGTGAACAGATAGAGGGAACAGCCATTTCTCACCATTTCTTCATGGAGACCTTTGAAGATGTGTTTTTTGTTTGGCTACATGGCCTGGATATGCTCCACATTTTCTTAACCTATGTAAACAATACAGGATCCAGTTTACCTTAGAAAAGGAAAACAACAATAACAGTGTCACATTCCTAGACACTCTGATTACACGCCAGCCTGATGTATCCCCGGTATTCTCCATTAACAGAAAACCCACATGTACTGGTAAATACATTCACCAGCAGTCCCCCCCCCACACCTCAATAATATGGGATTAAAAAACCGTATATAACAGGACAAAATTAAACAGTGTCCCAACTAGTGAACTGGACCATATTCTCAACACTTTCTTAGTCAATGGCTACAATCCCCAAGAAATCCATAAAGAATTAAAACCCTGTAGCCGTAACCCCCTCCTACCCTCCCCCTTCAGAGCAGAGGTTACTCAAGTTCTATCACCCATTCCATATATCTGGGGCACATCTGAAAAATTGACAGAAATCCTAAGGAAATATAACCTTACAACCACTTATAGACTACATAAAAAAATTGACATCCCTTATCCACTTCACCAAAGACCAACCACATTAACTAAACCCACAAGGTGTCTACTAGGTCCCTTGCTGTTCCAAACTGTCCTACTACGAACCTTAAAAAGAACTACATCCAGTTCCACCATTACAGCCACTCAGGATATGCTGGAAGAATTCTTCTCTATAACCCACCCAAATACAAATATGTGAGGCTCTTCCTCAAATCTGCCTCAGTCCTGAAAATCTTTCCAAACTTCAACAGCCATGACCACCCAATCTAGCCCACTAGCAGAAGTCATTTAGTACTCTAGCCCCGACTTTAGCTTCATTTTCCCAGTGGTAGAGCCTGTGTGCACATATCATTGTTTTTGTGATCCCTGATGATGGATGTAATGTTGCCAAAATATAGGAAAGTATTAATTAAAGTTATTATAATTAATGTTTTAGTATATGCTGTTATTTCCCAAAAGATAATAGTTATGAGTAATCAATGTGTAAGTCGTAACTCCCAGAATAACTTATCGGGTGGAGGGGGGGGGGTAAGATGAACACAACTAAAGGTATCATTAAGTGCATGGTCAACTGTATATATCATAGTTGAGAATAAAAAAAGAGACAGTTAACTGCAGAATTATCAGATCTATATACGTGTAAAAGGTTTCTTAATTACACTGCAGACAATGATAGAAAAACAAAATAGTGATAATTTGAGAAATAGAGAAATAAAAAAAAAACACGATAATAAACAAAATCAACAAATATTTCACTGAAAATAACAATCCATTCCAGTAAATGTAGAAAACAAGGAAGAACCTTCAGCATTTGGTTAACCATTCAAGGCAAGTAAAGCATGTTAGAAGGATGACATCATACAAATTAAACCAGAAACATTGTATTATGGATCTAACTTAAATGCATTTGCCTAGGATCCGAATCAGTTCAACTTTAGGCATGGATAAGCCATAATTCCAATTTAAGTGATATTCTGTAACATTGCCTTGTGGCCTCTCTTTGAACAGATGCTCACTAATTCTCTTCTTCACTGAGTAGCTGGTTAGCCCAAAATATGAAAGATGACATTTACAATCATCATCAAATTCCAGACATGTACCCGCAAGGGGTGTACAGGATATGATAGTACTACATGAAAATTACATCATTACTAACTTCCTATCTACAATTATTCTCCAAATGTAACCTGTCAAGACTCCAACATTATTAGATCTTATATTTCTATGTTCTAAGGCACTTTTTACTGTATCAATCCACCTATATCTTGTTCTTCTTCTTCTGGGTCTTTTTCTTGCCAACCTGGCACTTGAACACTTGTTTTGCTAATCTTTCCTCTCCCATTCTGTTTAAGTGACCATACCAACTGAGATTAGCTCTGCTAATGCATTCCTGGATGCTGACAATGTCAAGTTCTTTCCTAATATCCTCTTTTTAATATGATATTGCCATTGATGCTATCTGTTCACGCTGCTAATCTTTCTCAGTACTCTCATATCTGCGATCTCTAGTCTTTGGTCAAGTGTTTTACTTTTAACCCAGCTCCCAGATCCATAAGTTAAAATTGGTTTGAACACACTCTTGTATACAGCTAATTTAGTGTTTTGACTAATTTCTCTCTTATTCTATATAAATTTATTCAGTTGACTTCCCACCATTTGCTGATTCTGTTGTCTACAGTATAAAATGATGGTACAACATGACAGGGTGACATTTACAGACCTTAAAAATGTCATGTAGAGACAGAGCAGTGAGTTCATCCATAATAAACTTCAAATATTCCTAAGATAAAAAATAATATTTATTTTTGACAAATTGGGCCATCCCAGGTCAACAATCAGGTGATAACATACTGAGCATACCATACTAGCCATCATCTCTCCATTCAAAAAAGTTAGTAATTGTATAACTTTTTCATGTAGTATTATCATAATTATCTTGTCCACCCCTCAGGGTAGATAATAGGTATTTGATTAAATCATATTGTCCATCATTGCATCAAATTACTATAGGAAAAGAAAAGATAGTAGATTGCCTTTTTCAGACTGCCTCATATATATCATCTTCCTTATAGAGCATTATGTATGGAAGATGATGCATGCCATTTACAGAAAGCCTATCTTTAACAGGAAGATATAACCCTGCAGATTCCAGCATCTGTCCATCCAGAAATTTTCTAATTAAAATCCTTGTCCTCTGAGCCCATGTTATTTGCTCAAATGAAGGCCTGTTAGCACATCACTATAAATGCAAAAGAACTGACCTTTCCTTAAATCGGTAACTTATCCACTATTTACACAATTCAAATTTTCCATTTCTTTTTCAAAAAAAAAATTGGAAAAATTTAGAGATTATATTCCTTTTTTCCCTTCCAACAGAGAAAGTAGACTGCTTGGAAAGAAGTTGATGGACATCCCTGTGCGCAAGGTGCATCATGCCATGTAATGAGTAACATGGTTGCAGCCAGCATAAATTGGTGGAATATGATGCTCTGAAGTCAGTGCAGCTGTGTCTGGGGAACTGACTGTCTGAAAGAGGTATTGTGATAGGATGCCATGTTAAAGGCTGATCTGTTCAGCAAATGTTGACATATTGAGCCATCCCAGGTCAACAATCAGTGATACAATACTGAAATGGAAGCACAGGGAGTCAACTGCAAGTGCTACTCACCGAATGTGACTGTAAGGTACTACGAAGGATAATATGTTAAAATGCCATTTGTTGGCCGAACGTTGAATGTGGAGTTCCGGGCATCGACTGGAACATGAATCTGCATAAAAAACATTCAGAACGGACGGAGGCTTACAACATTGGTTTCCATGGTAGGATGGCAATATGCAAGCCCACATGACCTGAACCAACATGCAGTGTCATCTTCAGTGGTGCAAAGACCATGTACAGCGAGATGTATCTTGGAAAATTGTTATTGAGCAACAAATCATGCTAGACCCTCTGCTGAGCAGATGGACAACAACTGTCTCTTACCTTAGAGTGCATAACTACAATGAAATTCAGAGGTGGCAGTATGATGGTATAGTCCTGTTTTTCCTGGTTTGGCCTCTAAGCTCTGTTTGTAGTGCTACAAACATTGAACTCTGAGGGGTAACTAAACATTCTGGATGATGCAGTGCTTCCTACTTTATGGCGTTTCTATGGAACTGACCGTTGTCTCTTTTATCAAGACAGTGCAACGTGTCACAAAGCTGCTGCTGTAAATTTGTGGATATGAACATCACTGCACTTGACTGGCCTTCACGGAACCCTGATCTCTGTCCCACAATAGTCCATGACCTCATTACATGCCTACAGGAAGAATTGCCTAAAATTCCCATTGATCACTATCATGCTTGTGGAAAATATGCCCTGTAGGATTGCTGCAGTCATCACAGCAAAGGAGGCCCTGTATCTTATTAAGGTGAGTGCCATGGCTGTTTGTTTCTCACACTATGGTGTCCATTGATTTCTTTCCAAGGAGTATATTATTATTATTATTATTATTACATAACACCTCCAGGGAGTTCAAAGACTCATTGAGGGAGGGCACCTACTCTCTACATTCCACCAACTACAACGAACCGCAACTACCATCTACCGCCCATCATCACCACTAGTATTTTCAGAGACAATCATGAACATCCATGCCCACGGCGGGATTCGAACCCGCAGCCTTTTGGCTGGAGAGCGGATACGCTGACCACTCGGCCAACCAGATATATCTCTAGTCTCTTCCAGATGGTTACAATTCCAGGCTTATGTAATCTTATTATGGACAAACTGGTTGGTTTGCTGCAGTAAAATACAAAGAACATATAGATTGAATCAGTTTTCAGGATTAAGTGGCTGCTAACTACCATTTTAAAAAATAAGAGGAAATGACATTTATTTACCATTGTTCCTTTAAATGGACAGTATTCAAGGAAGCTTGTGACACTTTTAACACCAAACCTGACCCAAACAACAATTATAAACATGTTAACACAAGAATATTTTAATGTTTGCCAAATATTTCAGTCTGAAACTAACAGACTATCCTCAGTGGCTTGATAGGAACAATTTTTACAAGGTGGGATACAAACAATTGATCATTCAAAAGTGAATGATCAATTGTTTGTATTCCACATAAAAACTGTTCCTTTCAAGCCACTGAGAATAGTCTGTTGACTGAAATATTTGGCAAACATTAAAATATTCTTGTGTTAACGTGTATAATTCTTAATTTAATGTCACAAGTGTCTCTCAAGAATATGACCCAAACAAGAATGATTTCACATTGATTTCTTACATTTGCCAGATAGTTATATATCTGATCATTGATCAGTTAATTAACTTCTATATTCGTTATTAGAAAATTGAACTTATGTAATATATTAAATTGATTCATACACACACATTTTAAAGATACAAAAGTTCTTTACATTTGCAGCAGTTAAATTATATAGTTGATTATCATGTATTAATTTGCTCATTATGTTATCTATGATGGTACTACTGTTACACTGTAGAAGTGTTAGCAGTAATAAATAAGTTTTTACTGAAGCTGAATTAATTTTAATCCATTAAGCTTATATTGTAGCATTTTCATCAAAAGCTTAAAGAGATAGTCATCTTTAAATAATATCATCTTTTTTATGTGTAATTATTGAGGTCAAAAGAGGTCAGTTTACTTCAATTTGAAACTTAAACATAATGCAATTTTTCTATATATATATATATATATATATATATATCTTAGTTTTTATTATGGTAGGGGAAGAGTTTTGAAAAGAAATGCGCTAAAGACTTGAAGAGGTGTAGTTAAGTTTTTTTTCCAGCTATCAGAATCAACATACCTACTACTTTTCCTGCATTTCTAAAATAATTTATATTTTTCCAACTTTGCAGTAATCGATTGTTCTTGAAGCTTGCTTTATTATAAGCAAACTTCAAGAACAATTTAAACAATTTTTTTTTCTTCTATAAAGACCATCAGCAGTTTTTTAGAAGGAAAAAAAAATATTGATTTGCTTTCAGATTTGACTCTTGTTAATTTACGGTAGCTCTGGCTAAAGAATTAAAAAAAAAAAAAAAAGTTTCTCAGGATTTAAATATCAAAGAAGGAAATTCCAAGTAACAGAGTATACTTTAAATCAAGTGATACAAAGGTCACTCTGTAGCAGTTAATCTACTAATGGTTCTATAATTGCTCTTAAGGGTTAACAGTGGAGGAACGTAATTACATGAGAAAAGGCAGAATACCGATGTTTTAATCCATGAAAAATTCTATGGTGCTCTGGGTATTTCATCCACATCAAGGTAGTTGGGATGTTAATATAAGGAAACCAGTATATAATACAAGAATGCTGTTCCTGAACAAGTAGAGAGAATGAAGGAATCTGCTAGTGTGTTTCTTTAAGAGCTGGGAGTTGTATTCATTTGGCGAAAATAGTAATGTTGTTCCAAAGAACAAAGGTAAATGAAATAAGGAAGAGTATTAAAATTTTGTTGGATAAGCTTAGAACTGAATATATGGATCAGGGACTACTTGTGTTTGTACGTGATTTGAAGGAAGTGGAATAATGGCTTTTCTGGACACAGTCAAGCATTTTGGGGTGCACGGTTGAGAAATTTGGTATTTATGAAGTTTAGCAATTGCGAAGGAGAGAAGTAATGTTTAGAATGAAAAAGAATACCAAGTTTTTTGGAAGCCAAAGAGGTAGAGATGTGTTTATACCAGGATAGGCTAGATATGAAAGCCAGTTCAAGAAGAGAAAATTGATCTTAGTTGGCCATTCAAAATATTAACATTAGGGAAGGAAAGTGAATCAAGAATCAATTATCCACTGAAGTATGAAATGGTCTGTCTACTCCTACTCTGATTCTATATGTATGGTAGAATTACTGAAAGATTTAAGGGAACTGCTAAGATGATTTAGACCTGTATACTGTAATCAAAAACAGTGATTATGAATATTCATGAAAATATTATAAACAATTGGATGATTATAAATTACTACAGTAATGTTGTAATAACAATATTACTGTTATTATTGCAGTAATAACAACTGTTATTACTGCAGTAATAGAGATATGGACCACACAAGCTGTTACAGTGAAATTGAAACTTTAAAAAAAAATTCCCATATGTGTCTAGTTTTAATTCAGGATGTCTTAATTTGATTCTAAAATAAGCTGTTAGGACAGTGTGTGTGTATGAATTAATCATCCTACTTAAAAATGTGTCTTCTTTCTTTTAAGCTTACACGGTGATCAGAATGCATTTTTGAAAATTATGGAGACAACTACAGTGTTTGAATAAAAACTTTAGTTTAATATAACTAAAATCTACATTCGACGTTTTGACCTTTATGCCAAGGTCATCTTCTGGAGCATACAACTATACACAGAAAACAAGCTACACTACAATCAAACTGGTTTGTTAACGATACTGACCAACCACTACAACAATTGTTGGCCTGACCTCTGGTAGAAAAAAAAATATATATATATATACATCAACGCTAGAATCCTATTAATACTGTTATCTGTTGGTTGTAGAAATACATTGGGCACAACAACAAGTAACTATTTATATACATATATTAACATCATGATTATACCTGTACATTCCAGCCAGTTGGTGTGGAATGGTTTCTAATACTTGTTGTTGAAGATTGGCTAGAGTCCTGACTTATGCTGGATATTATATATTAGGTAGGCTGAATGTGTGCCATCCTTGGAATTTTCATGCCATCTTTGTTGTTGATATTTGGATGGTTTATCAAGATTTTGCAGGCTTCCTGTGATATCTTGATAAACCATCCAAATATCAACAACAAAGATGGCATGAAAATTCCAAGGATGGCACACATTCAGCCTACCTAATATATAAGATCCAGCATAAGTCAGGACTCTAGCCAATCTTCAACTAGTATTAGAAACCATTCCATACCAACTGGCTGGAATGTACAGGTATAATAATGATGTTAATATATGTATATAAATAGTTACTTGTTGTTGTGCCCAGTGTATTTCTACAACCAACAGATAACACTATTAATAGGACTCTAGCATTGATGTATTTTTTATTTATTTTTTCCCCACCAGAGGTCAGGGCCAACAATTGTTGTAGCGGTTGGTCAGTATCTTTAACAAACCAGTTTGATTGTAGTGTAGCTTGTTTTCTGTGTATAGTTGTATGCTCCAGAAGATGACCTTGACATAAAGGTCGAAATGTCGAATGTAGATTTTAGTTATATTAAACTAAAGTTTTTATTCAAAAACATGGTAGTTGTCTCCATAATTTTCAAAAATGCATAAAAATGTCTGTTAATTGTAGCTTTCTTTTATTTCTTTATTCTTTTTTTTTTTCTCCATATCTGAGGAATATTTTTTTTTTTATTGTAGGTAACAAGTTATGCAACCCTACCTAGGACAAGCAAGGCAAAAACTCTAAAGAAGCATACAAAGCCATTATGATAGAAATATATATTATTTTGTTTAACTGATAATTTTTCAGTCTAATGCCTTGCCTTTAGCTGAGCTACAGAAGATATAAGAAAGGGGGAACTTACCATTCAACATTCTTAATTTTTATTTAGTGCAGTTTTCAAAATAGTGAACTTAAACAACAATTTTCCCAAATGGGAACTGATTTGTACAAAGAATTAGTTACTTCCTTGTAAATTAGAGGGAAAAAAAACTTGAAAATTGAAAAATTCAGGTATGCCATGTGAATAGACTGTTGATTGTCCTGTACCCAAGTCAGTTTCATGGAGTGCTGCAACCTTCCATGATGTGAAAATATGTAGAATTTCCCTCTGGTTTTTGACTTGTGCCTTTGAATACTTGTTAATTATTCCATTTCTTCAGGGAATCAATTGCATTTTAAATATTTGTTATATTGTATATTAGAAATGCTTTTTATGGAAAAAAAAAAAGTAAAAGAATTTTTTGAAACATCATGTTGACAACATTTAAGCTTTCCTGTGTAATGTAATTGTACTGTGGTGCCTTAAATATGTTCTAAACCCCCCTAGAGAATATCTTTGTTAGATCTTCCTTTTCTCTTAGTGATTCCCTACCTCACTGCTGTGCCAAATGGTTAAGATTCTGTATTGCTACTTATTAAATAAAAATGATAAGAGGGTTACTGAAGCATTACAGATATTTTAGTGTATGTTCTGCAACCGTTTATTGTTAGTTCTTATGTGTTAGCTCATATTGGAGGTTATTCCAATTATACTGCTGGTCATTAATTTGCTATACAAGCTTAAAAAAAATTTCTGTCTGAAGCAATTTGCATTTGTCATTTAATCATAATTTGTATTCTTTTATCACCAAAAATAGTAGGGTATAAATCAGCTTCAAGCTTGGTGAACTAACTACTGTGAATTAGCCAGGATATTTATTTCTAAAAATATTAACTTTTCATAAGACAGTGTAGTATATTCACAGAAATAGGCTCCATGTAGTGTCAATTCATTTTATTGGAATTATTAAAGATGTTCATACCATATCAGATAAAAATTCTTTATTCATTATAACTGTAATAACAAATGATTATATGATTTTTACATATATATATATATATATATATATATATGGAATACATAATGTATCTGTGTAGAACTGTGAAAATGATGTTTATTTCACAGCACTAAACTGCCTGAAAAAAGACCATTATAGGTTCGATTCTAGTTATCAACTAGGGGAACTTTTTCTAGACCTTTCATCAGCCAGTTCCCACATTAATAGATATTTGGGACAGGAAAAAAATTTTTTTTTTCTCCTGAAAACTCAGATTTTTAATCATGTATCTCAAAAAATCAACCAAACAACTCGCTCTATTAGAGACAATAATATAAGTGTGTGATGGCAACAGTTGTCCGTTTCTTCATCTCCCCCACAACATTAATTTTCATGTGATTGATATCATATATAATTATTAAAAAAAATCTTTTTCAAAAAAACCAAATAGTGAAAAATACCAAAGCTATTTTATTTCATACCTCAGTTTAAAAAATGAGATCCTAAAAGTGCATTCATAGTCTCATCACTAAGTTGTGAGCAAACTTTTGTGTCAGTTTTATCCACAACTGAGAAAGTTCATTGTGATTTGACATTTGTTGGAGGAATGGATAAGAGGTATTGATATGCCAGTTCCAAATATGTCTCTCTAATTTCTTCCTTTTCAAGTAGTCTCATATCTTGAGTGATAACTCAGATCTTTTCAGACTATAGTTTTTTTTTTTTCTTGATGGCAAAATCTAGATTTTGTTCATTGAAAGCATTTATGCATGAACAAACGTGTGTATTGATCACATACATTACAGGGTAGAAGCATATCAGTGTTGTGTATGGGGATGCAAAAGAAGAAGAAATCTGTTGACATTTTTCTTGAAAAGTTGGAGGTTGTAGTTGTTGGGAAACACTTTGTGAGGAAGGATGGTTCAGAGGACATGGAATAAATGAGGAAGAGAAGTATGTTCACTACATTTGCAGTTGGACTACAAAGCAATATTGGGCAGCAGCTGCTCTTGTTTTACCTGGCCCAACAGAAAGCAGAAAAATGATGGTTGCTAGTTCAGTGGAGCAGCATCCATGGAAATACCTACAGGAAATGCCCAGAGTTGAAACAGCATAACTGTGAGATGGTGGTTGAAGTGAGTCAGAGATCATCTCTTGACTCACTTGCTCTCCTCTGGACAGCATCAAGAATTTTGAGGGGGTATTTGAGTGCACTGCCCCAAACATATTAACAGCATTCTAAGGTTGGACAGATTTGGAATTTGTACAGAGTTAGTTTAGTGGTTGTTTAGGTGAAAAGTGGTATCTTGAGCAGAACAGAATAACTAGTTTATTATAAGCTGAAGCTATTGAAGTGATGTGTTTATGCCAAGAGAGACTGGAGGTAAATGTGAGTCCCTGGAATGAGATCGAATATGGTCTGGTGATTTGTGTGTTGCAAAAAAGGAAAAACTGCATTTTGGTAGCATTGGTGACCATCCCATTGAAGGATAATGTGGAGATCACTGGTTGCAGATGTTCTTGAAGCTTGGGCTGTCTGAGTGCTGCATGGTTTGTTGAATGAGCAGGATGAATTCCCCACTAACAGTTGTCGATAGGATTAGTGGTGACTGAGAGTAGGCAATTTATTTATAGAAGAAAGAAGGTAGGGAATAGAACAGAGCCCTGGGGCATTCCTGCATTGGTGGCAAACCTCAAAGAGAGGTGCCACCCACTATTGTATGCAGTGAGCAACCAGGAAGAAAGCTTGCTACACAATTACTGATGGTCATATGCAGACCTGAGGATAGCAGTTTATTGAGCAGGCCTTGATGCCAAACAAGATTGAATGTTCTGAAAATGTCAAAAGTAAAAGCAGATTTTTCTCCATACCTTCCTATAGCATGTATTCAGTATTGAATAATGTAGGGCAAGAGGTCAGCCATGGATCTAGAGTGGCAGAATCCATACTGATGGTCATTGATTAGCTGGTTGGCATCTGGATAATGGAGACGTTGACTGTTGATGCTAGGAGCTTAGCTGACTCATTCAGTGCTATAACAATAGTGCAATCTGAATGTGAGAGGGGGGGGGGGGGGAGTGCTGGAAGCACAGGTGAGCAAAGTTGCATCTGATGATGGCCTTTGTAAGACACTTTTACATTTTTAAGACACTTCCATTTTTACTTTGACAGAAAGCAAGTTTCTTCTGGTCTTTATAAAGTGAGATTTTAATTTGTTGAGGGTATGTGCTTCAGCATAGGCTGAGCATGAAGCTGTGGGTCTTGCTACAAGCCATTTGTGATGTGCTGATTTTTTTTTTAAATAACTGTTTTGGTACATGTTTTGCTAAAGTATGGCTTGGAAAGTAGGCAGGAATTTTGTATGGAGTTGAGAATGACATTCTTCATGCTAGTGAGGTTAATTTCCATGATTTGCTTGGAGCGGAAACAATAGTTTGATTACAGAAAGGAAGAGAAGTTCTCGTCATCCCACTTGGTACCTTTATAGTGACAAAGGACAGAAGGTTAGGGATGACTGGAAGGAAGGTATTCTGAGTGTGTAATTTGTACACCAAAGGTGAAGTGTGATTGCAGCTGCAATTTGAGTTTCTTTCAATAATAGAAAGTTTGGTCTGGGTGTTTATAAATGATAGTGTGCATCATTGATATTGGCATTTATGCAATAGTGTTATACACTACTGCATAAATACTAAAAATATTATTTCATTAATTGAAATGAAACGTATTTTTTAGGGATTTTGACATGTTTTTTTTTTTTTTTTTTTTTTTTTTGTCAAAATTAATTTTTCAGAAGTTTATTTTAATCATTGTTTGTTGTATGTTTTATTTGATTAGGTAATAAACTAAAAGAAAGAGTAAGAATATGCAGTGAAAGGACATGACACCTGTACAGAGAGCAAACTATTCTTGCCATAATATGACTTGGATGATGCCTCCTGCATACTGAGAAGTATGCGAGAGGCACTTCTCTTCCAGGTCATGTACATCAAGAAGAGCATATGGCAGTGGCTTTATGCACCAGCTGACTGGGAAACGTTCTGACAGGTTTGGGTCTATGTACTATCTGGTAGCTAACCTGCAATTGTACCATTTTCCTGCTGTACCTTCAAAATGGAGATTTGGGTCTCTGAGTAAATTTGGCATGTCCTTGAAGAGTATTGCTAACATTGTATAGTGTGTTAGGGGGGAGATAGACAAAAGCAGGGAATAGAGTAGGAAAAAGTGGAATTAATAATTATCTTCTAAATATACTATCTTGATGTTTCAGAAAGTCTTTGAATTAGAGTATAAATAATTCTTGCAATAGAAGCTTTGCTTTCTCAGTTCTGACTTTCTTTATCCTCTTGAGGATTATGGAGGTATTAGAAGAAAGTTTTCTAAATCAGTGCATCATTGTTCTATTTGAAATTTAAGTGTAATATACAACTTGTTGGATGGAGATTTTTGTTCAGCAAGGGTTCGTCATGAATTGAGTAGTGGCATTTGCAATTGGTTGGCATTGATATAGTGTTGAATTTGTTCTTGCTGAAATTAATTTTAGAATTAAGATCAGTCAGGTAAATCAGTGCCTTCTGAATATGATGATGAATAAACTATTCTGAATTTTTGAATCTGATATTAATGTGAAATCATCACCATATTCAGGATGTACCTTTTTTTTTTTTTGAGTCACTAGTCCTGATTGTTGGAAATTCCATTGCTCAGGGCCATTAACATAGGCATTATACTGCTTTATGTTAGTAGCTTGGGCTTATGTGTAAATTGAAAAATCAACTTTTAGTTCTAAGAACTAATGCTGGAAAGCAAAAATACCAATATTTTACTAACAAAAATACTAGTATTGCAATTATTAATGGTTATCTATTAACTATTTCTTATAGTTGTTAGCCACACATAGCACTGACTGGTATGTTGTACAGTTTGACTTTCCATGCATGGATCTGATTTAAAAAAAAATAATAAAATGTAAGAAGAATGCATTTACTTATAACAATGCTGAAATTGTATGCATTGGTTTAATCTTATATACTAGATATCAGAGGTCATTAATAGAATGTTACCTTTCATCAATATCTCACTGACATCCTCAGGGTACATAAAAAATGCACAGCTTTACACTTCATAATGGAGGCAGTATGCAGGCATAATTATGTCTGCATACTGCATAATAGCTAATAATAATGTCTAGCCAAATTATCTAACAACTCATAAACTAGTGGTGTAAGAACTGTGCAGATATTGTCCCCCCTCTCCCGAAGGTTTTTTAGGAAAATTCATATATCTGGTGTTTAGAAGTCTTTCAAAATTAAATGCGTTCTTTAGCTGAAAACCTTGCAAAATTACTAAAATGTTATTTTGATAAAACTTCATATGCAAAAATTTTCTTAATCTTTCACTTTATTTGAACATGATGTAATGGTGAGTTTTAACATGATTGTGCCATGCACTGTACAGATTGTATTGTTGTATCCTTGCTCATGGGATGGGTCATGATAAATCATATTTCCAGTTTGCCATGGTGGCAGGCTTGTGATAAATCATTGTGTGCTGTGTAGAGAAACCATAGCTATGTAGAAGGGATAAGATTTGTTGTTCTCAGGATAGATAAGTAACTGATAATCAATAGAATTTCTATAATTTTTAATATTAGTAGGTTTAACTTTCTAAGAAGTATAGGTAGCTAATTATGTTTTCAGAATTTATTTCCAAGAAATGCCTGGCTAATCTTTAAAAATTAGCAAAGCCTATCTTGTTATGGAAATCACCTGAGGTGTAAAGGTGAATTATGAAGTGTGATACAAAATCTTTAAACCTGGTGATATATTCAGAAACTTGACTCAAGACTGAAATATATAAGAAATTGTATTACAGGATTTTAAATTTTATTCCATAAATAATATGCAAAGAAGTATCTGATTAACATTTGAATTATTTTTGGTGATTTGGAGGGAAAAAAAAACCAACCCATTTATGTAAACAGTAATATTCAGCACCAGCATATAAAATAATTGCAGGAAGATTAATAAATTGAATACACATTCTCAAGGCAATGTTTTATTAAATTAGAAAAATAGTTATAGGAAATGTAGTTCACAGCAGTTTATTACAATTTGAAAGTGATTCTATATTCCTAGAAATAAGGGTTGGGAAACTACTAATTGCAATGATTGCCATTGTTTTCTTTTGATGTTGTTGTAGATAATGCATCATAGTATAGTATATTCATAAGAGAGAAGTATCCTAGATATAAAAACTAACTCATGTAATGTAACTCATGGTATAATATTTTTTAAAGGAAATGTTAATATATATTATTTTTGAGATATTTTCTATACTAGGAAGATGGTTCATAAATAGTTTTAAACAAAAATTCTGCTAATAAAAACTTGACATCGGCATGACATATATTGACAAATGAGTAAATGTATCCACTCAATGTGGGAAGGATATTACATGGTCAACCAAGCTTTGCACATATTCCACTAAATGCATATGTGTGAAGCACAGTCTGCATTAATATGTTATGCTTTCTAGTTTACCAATATATGGTATTATCTCACAGCTGTTTTCTGACTTGTCTCCCTCAAAACAATTTCCAAGGGATTTGAATACACTTGTTACATCATTCATACAAATTTTGGATAGACTTGGACAGCTCGCTGTGATGGCATTTAGTTCTGCTATGATATCAGTGTCCTTTCATTCTCACTTTTCAACTGTGGGAAACAAAAACAAAAAAAAAATAGTCTACCTGGGTAAAGTCAGAAGGAGTAAGAAGCATGGGTGTGCATTGCATGTGTATTGGCATACAAAACAGCTAGTCAACTGGAACTGCTGCAAATCTGTCTACACATGCTTTGCTCTTACCAGCAGATGTTTTGGTACCTCTGAGTAGTAATTACTAACAGTTCTTCCTTCTGGAATGAATTTCTTATGGATTATCCCTTTATGATCAAAGAATGCAATCAGATGATCCCAATATACAATTTCTAGAATTTTTTTTGGTCTTTTTTTTTTTTTTCTCAGAATCATACTGAAAACACCAGCTTTCATCCACAGTAATAATGCTGTTTAGGAAATCAAGTTAACTATTAGCTGTTTGAGTAGAAAATTGGCAATCATGCAAATTTCTCTTTTTCTAGAATCTGTGAAACAACCACAGGCTTGTAATTATGGATGATGCCTATTTTTTGTGTTGGGTGGTGATAAGTTGCATGGAGATAACATCCTGTGTTAGTTGGTTTCCTATGCTAGCTAATCTATTCATGGAGTGATTTGAAAAAAATAGACCTTCACTATCAAGGTATAACCAAAAATTTGGCCAAGATACAGCAATGATATTTTAATCATCTGGCTTGGTTCTACTATCCAATTAGAAGATTTCGTTACTTTCTTGAATAACATTCATATTCAAATCAAATTCATAGTTGAATTGGAAAGAAATAGGTCTTTACTGTTTTTGGATGCATTAGTTAAGATATCAGAGCAAAATGCACTCGACTTTTCAGTCTATAGGAAACCAACTAATACAGGATGTTATCTACATGCAACTTCTCATCACCACCCAGCACAAAAAAAGAAACCAAGAACTACAGTATCTTAATTCTGTCCTTTCAAAATATAGCTACAACAGAACATTAGTAAAAAAAATTATATCTCAACCTTCAAAACAAACAAATAAACCAAGAATATAAAGGAGCAGGGATCTCCCATATCTACAATCAATCACAGATAAAATAGAGATTGCTTTGCCAAAAAAAATTTTAAAGTTGCTTTCTTCCCAATCAGCAAAATCTCCAATCATCTGAAACCTCCTAAACCACCACATCTGCCACTTAAAAAATCTGGTATCTACAAGATCAGTTGCAAGCTACACCTCATGATCTGGGGAGATACGCCAATCGGAACATATCAAGGACATCGAGAATGAAAGAAAGCACAAAAATCTGGGCTGGCAGCACATGTATAACAAATATAAAACATTTAGTAGAATGCCAACAAACTGAAATGCTCCAAATTGATTACTGCTTTTACTCAAGAGCATTCAAAGAATCAGCTAGAATGATGAAGTATCCTCAACAGGGTAACAAAAAACAAGGATTATTTTACATTAAATCTGGTCGTCCTCCTTAATCCATCATGACACATATCTACCAGCAGCCAGTGTAATGGCAAATGCACACTTCCATTGTTAAAACGTTTTCAAATATTCTTCACTAGAAATGTTTAACTGTTATTACTTTGCTTATAGTTTTTTTAATTTATTCATGCTATTTCCTGATAATTGGAAGCAGTTTTTTTTATGAACAGTACTCAAAACATAATTTCTTTTTACTTCTTGGCAAGTGGTTTAATACCAGAAAATAGTGATTCTAATATTATTTTTTTTTTTTAATTCACTTTCAATTCTTTTTTGCTGTACTTTCTTTATATACTTAAGGATATTATTTCTCTCATCAAGCCGCTATTTTCTCCTGATATTATCAGTTTCTTTACTCATGTCTTTTAGTCAGATTATTTTCTATAGTAGGATGATATATATGTTACAGTTAAAGTAATAAATCCAGTTATTATTAATAATTACTGGTTAAAGTGAATAACTCCTAGAGGAGTCTGGTAAATGTAATAAAAACATGTTTATAGCTTTTATATATAGGTTTTCATTCTCAATAGAAATTATAACAGCTTAGGCTAGGCTAGGTTAGTTTATAATGAAAAAAAAGTAAGGAAAGTACTTCTTTTGCACTCAGTGAAATCAGAAATCATTATAAACTAACCTGGATGTCGCATATCGAACCAGAGTGTAGTCGTAGTTTGTTGTGGGCAGATTAATGGGGATGAAAGATAAACGTTGCTGTGGGCCGAGCTTAATGATTGCGGACAAATAAATGGGGATAACAAATAAAAGTTGTTGTGGGCAGATGAATATAGATAAATAAACGTCGTTGCTGTACCTCTTTCCTCATCAATGGAGAAAAACACTGATCAGTTCCTCTTTGATTTATCTATCATTCCCATTCATCTGCCCACAACAACTTTAATTGTTATCCCATTTATCGGCCCACAACAACGTTTATCTTTCATCCCCATTAATCTACCCACTACAACTACACTCTGGTTTGACATGCGACATCCAGGTTAGTTTAGATTAGGTTAGGTTAGTTTATAATGATTTCTGATTTCATTGAGTGCAAAAGAAGTACTTTCCTTACTTTTTTCATTATAAACTAACCTAAGCTGTTATAATTTCTATTGAGAGTGAAAACCTATATACAAAACCTATAAACATGTTTTTAATACATTTTCCAGACTCCTCTAGGAATCATTCACTTTAACCGGTAATTATTAATAATAACCAGATTTATCACTTTAACCGTAACATATATACATAAAATGATTGCATCACTATAGGTTCCCCTCTCACCTTTAATTTTTGATTATCTTTATGGAACATTTTTTGAAGAAGTAGTCCTGATTGAAGCTGCCTTGAAACATACAATTTATACATAAACGATATTTTTGCAGCTTGGTCCCTTAGTTCATATATTGCATTATTTTCTCAAGAATCCAAAACAAATTTACATATAAGAAAGAATTCAACATTTTTCTTTTGGATATACTTATTAATAGGAATTTTATGGGCGCCCCTATCCTTTTCATCTATAAAAAGCCTTCTTACACAGATATCTACGTCTCATTCACCATCATGCACAACAATTTTAGATAGCTAGAATCTTGATCTTGGGCTAGTCTGCTTTCTCAGTGAGTACTCTAAAAACAGAACTCCAGTATCGAACATGCCTTTACCACTAATGGATATATCACAAAAATTATTTACAATTCTTCTAAGAAGCTTTATCCAACTATTAATTACAGTGGCCCAATTTCAATCCTTGAAAAACTGATATTCTTAAAGAATCCTTGAAAAACTGATAATGTGATATTCCAATATAATCATAGCACAGCTTTTGCAATGTGTTTCTTCTTTTAGTTTTTTTATGCTCATTTAAGGATTATCTTGATCATTACTTTGCCCTGGATATAGTTGTAATATGCTGCAGTTCGAACAGACTGGTAGAACAATACTTATTAAGAATTAAAGAACAAATTTTAAGTCAAATTCTTGATTCTAGAATATGACCACTTGGCACTTGAAGCTGACTGAACTGTTCTGCAGATCGGTATTGAAAAGGACTCTGAAGTAATCTATAGAAGCTACAATGAGCATTGCTAATTTCGGTTATAATGGCCAATATAAATGAACAGGATCTGGCCAACTCTCTTATGCTACTAGGTTATAAGCTGACACCTCAATTTTGCTAGGCTTTTTACCAGTTATGTATAGCTGTAGTATTATTTTCTATTTTGCATTATTAATGTTGTCCTGTGTATGCACTTTTTAATATACCTGGTGATATTGAATCATTGACATAACTAGTTGGTTGAATAAATATAATTCATTAACCTTTTATATTATTTTTCTAGAAAAATATGACAATGGGAAGGAATTATCTACTGCAGTTTTTTTTTTCTTTTTAATAAGAAACTTTATTGTTGCTATTAAATTACTGTTATCCCCTCCTTATTTTTTAATCAAGTATTTACTGATAGATAGCTCTTTCCACATAAGTAACAGAGAATAAGCATCACTAGTATAAACAAAATGTCTCTTTCTGTTGTACATGAAGAGTTCTTCCCGAGTTTCTTCTGATGAGTAGTTAAAAAAACAATGGATTGTTTTGAACTTTAGAGCTATTATTCAGTTAGCAAGTCATCTGACTATAAATAAAATCTGACCATTTTGAAGACAGCAGTTGCAATAATCACTTTCATTTTCCGACAAAAAAAAAATCGTTTTGCTAAAGAAAATAAAAAAATTTATATAAGAAAATTTTTAAGTTTTGGAATTAGTTTTTAATGTTTGAAAGAAATTGACATTTTTTATACCACTTTCTTCAGAATGATGCATCAAAGTAAATTGCTTATCATGCTTATTTTCTTCTAGTATAAATTGGCTCTATATATTGACACTTAAGTGTAATATGTAAATATTGACATTGCTATTTTGTACTCATGTTCAGTAATTTTAAAAAACTGAATTTATTTCTTATAACTTCAATAATCATGTTTATCTTCTCTTTTTCTTTTAAAAACACTACTTATGTAATTCCTACTTCTGCTCATTCTTTAGAACAAATGAAATGGTTAATTCTTTTGATTCATTAATGCATAGTGATGTAATTATGTTGTGTTTATGTATATTTGGAAGCATTTATTATGACTATAAAAGGCAAGGGAGAACAAAAAAATAGAGTGTAATCTTCTATTGAAAGAATAAATAGATTATACTCTGTTTTTTTTGTTCTCCCTCAGCATTTATAGTCAACAAATGCTTCCAAATGAAAGCCACCAAAGTCTCTTCTCTATTAAATGCATTATAAAAATTGTAAAGATTCTACTATGTACACCACATACTGAAATAATGATAGAATTATCAGTAAACTTTGATTAGAGTCACATAAACGTTTAATTTTATTGTATGAATGAGTCCTTACTAGTATAGTATATATTATCTGAGACCTCCAGGGAGTCGAGGACTCCAAATGAGGCTGTAGTTCACCCACACCAGTTGTCATACCATCTCTTAAACTCATTCAAGCTGGATGCACTTACTACTTAAACAGGCAAACTGTTTCACTCACTCACTGGTCTGTTAGAGAAATCTAGCTCTCATCCCTTCTTAACAGAACACAAATTTCCACAGACTACCTCTTATACCCCACCACCTTCCATATAATGAAAAAAATTTCATCAACTGATAGGCTATAACCATGGTGGACAAACTGCAGCTCGCAAGCCATATGTGGCTCTTAAGTTTTATTGCGGTTCAACTATATTTATATTACCTTGTCAGAAAATTTAAAAAGATACAAAAGAATCAACTGACATTACAAACCAATCACAATTAGCAATTTTTATTCATTTTGTTCTTGAGGACAGAGTGACGCGAGAAGAATTATTAGATTTAATAGCATTAAAAGATAGTACTTGTGGTGTTGATATTAAGGAAGCTTTTGATGTTGCCCTTAAAAATGTTCCAAAAAGTAAATTTGTGGCTCTTAACAATTTCTGGTAGGTAACTATGGCTTTTGCTGCAAAAATTCTGGCCACCCCTGGCCTATAACACAGTTTCAAAAGTTTATAGACTAATATATCACTCTTCTTTCTCCTGTTCAGTGTATGCTGTCCACATACTCTCAATCTATTTTCATAATCTACATTCCACAATCCCAATATCATATTTGTTACTCTTCTTTGCACCCTTTCCTATAGCCTCTTCATCCCCTGTGAACTCAGGCAACCAAATCTGTGCACAGTGCGTATATTGAAAACTAATTAAAATACAGCTAATGTTTTTATTTTGATACTTTCTTTTAAATAGAGTAAGATGCAAATATATGCAGTATATGTATTTTCATTCAATTGGATTTAAAAAAAAAAAATCTCATTTAACAACCAAGAAGTTTGTACCTCTGAAACAGCGTTTCTGAGGTACAATACATTTATTGATTACTATACTATCTAGGTTTCACAAGTTACATCAGTACTATACTCTATATACTATTTGAATACAATTGACTCACTATAATAAGCTCCTAAAGACAACAGACTATTCACGTGAATTTCTTTTAACTACCACTGGAGCTTTCGTTGGGACTTTTCAGTAATTTGTGATGCTAAGCTACTTTGTTATAAGTGTTTACTATAGTAAGAGTCTATGTATAAAAATAGCCAGTACACATGCAGTTAACAGACATAGTACTCTCTTCACATCCTTAGCCACTCAGCCATACAGATATTTTTTTACCTGTTAAAGGATAAAATTTGTTATTATGTACTTTGAGAGTCAATTTTTAAACAGTCATCTCATCAGAGAATAAGTAGGTATTAAAAAATATAAAAGTTTCGAACTTAGCTGAAAGCAGTGCTGTAAATGTTTTAATGCAATGCTCACATATTATATAAATGTCAACCGAGTTAAGAAGCAAAACAAACATGAAACAAATTGGAATTCAGAGACTAGACTTCATACATATGCATTCTGTTCTTAAAAATCATAGAATTATTGGGAAGGAAGAGATCAAAGAGTTTGGAAAGTGGTTAGGATTATTTATAAACAAGTGAACAGGTAGTGTGTAATCACTGGTGATATCACCAATAGATTATTGCTGTTGAATTGTGAATATAAGATAAAAATCTCAGAGAATGATGATTTCACTATAGGAAAGTTGGATTGGAAGAAATCAACATTCAGAATGACTGGTGGCATTGGGAGAACTGCAGAGATAGCAAATGCATTTCATAGGATGGGATGGAGAGATTTTTTAGCCAGAGAAATTAAAAAAAAAAAAAAAAAAAAAAGGAGATTCTAAGTTGGCAGCTCTCTGACAATATATCAGAGCAAGCATATGCAAAAGTGCTTAGAAATGGAGAAGTTAAAAGAGCATGTTACTGACAAAAGTGAGATGAGTAGTGATAGTAAGTTAAGCCCTTGTTTGACTAAACAAACACAATAACCACAGTTATAAGTTTTAATAAGTAAAAATTTAAGTATCCAAAATATCTTAGGACATCGTCAGTACAGTTAATTCAAACAATACTAGAAATAACATACAGTTAGGGTGCATGATTACAATGGAATCCCAATATGCATGCAGTAGCGTGTTATAGAATTAAAATATATCTGGGGGGGGGGGGAATAGACTACATTAAAAATAAGATAACGTATATAAAAAATTATTTTACACAAATTTGTATGACAATTTCCCATACTTAAGGAATAGCAAGAACATCATTACGGTTTAGATTTGGTCTGTGAAGTAGGGCTTCAGCACTTTCGTTATATAAACGTTCATGTTTATATAAAGATCTATGTAGAAGTTTGGTCTTTTTCAAATGGATCCTATGGTTTGGGTTTTAACTCCGTGTTGTGCAAGGCCAGATTTCTGCAGTTTGATAAAACGGATATGGTCTTGATGTTCCGAAGTGTGTTTATGAACAGATCTATCTTTCTGTCCATAGTAAGACAATTTACAGGAACATGGAACCTCGTACACACCAGGTAGCATTAGAGGTGAGAGTTTGTCTTTAGGAGAAGGTAACAAGTTATAAATCTGGTTGATTGGTTTGTAGGTAGTAGTAAGTTTGTATTACTTCATAATTTTTAAAAGACGTTCAGAGATGCCTTTGACATAAGGTATGGGAATCCTACGGGCTTCTTCTTGTCTAGGTTGATGTGTGGGAAAGTGACTGATTTTTTTTGAGTTGTTTTAAGATTGTATCCATTTAGTATGGCTGTATTTTTGATTATTTCCAATTCTTGGTTTAGAGATTCTTCAAAGGAGCAGAATCTGTGCACTCTGGTACTAATGATGCCAAATTTTTGAGATGGATGATGAGCAGAAGAATTGTGAATGTAGCGACCTGAAAATGTCGGCTTGCGATAGACAGAAGTGGAGATGGAACCATCTTTTCTTCATCATCATCATCATCAAATTCCTGCCATGTACCCTCAAGGGGTGTACAGGATATGACAGTACTACATGAAAAAATTACATCATTACTAACTTCCTATCTACAATTTTCCTCCATCTTTTCTTTGGATGTGTAAATCCAGAAAGGAGATACCCTGTGGAGATTCTTTTTCTAGCTTGAATTTGATGCGAGGATGAAGGTTTATTTTATCTAGAAACAGGTGTAGTTCTTGTTCGGAATGACCCAAGACAACAAAGACGTCATCAACTAATCATAGCCAAATTTTTGGTTTGGGTTTAAACGTGAAAATTTTTTCTTCAAGGTATTCAAGAAACAGATTGGCTAAGTTTGGTGATAAGAGACCCCATTGCTGTTCCTTGCTCTTGCTTGTAAATTTTCTCTTTCCAAGTGAAGTAACTGGACATAATAACGAATTTGAATAATTCAACAATATCAGATGGAAATTTTTGAATTAACAAGTCTGCCGTTTCCTTATGGGGAATGAAGAGGGAGACAATGTCGAAGCCAATTAGCATGTCAGTTTCCAACAGTTGAATGTCTTTTATTTTTGTGTGAAACTGTTGAATTTTTAATTGATGAGACTGAGTGGCCTATGTGAGGATGGAGAAGGTTACATAAAAATCTTGATAATTTGTGAGTCAGGCTGCTAATAGAATCCACGACTCTAGGAGGCCTAGCATGGTATGTCCTGAGTTTTTTTTATTGTTTCTTCATCTAAGGAAGTGGTTTCATGAAGTAACTTGTCTTTTTGTAGGATCATAATCAAGTTTGGCGTATGTATTTCGATCTCGGAGTAGTAAATTCATTTTTTGGTCATATGGTATCTAGAACTACAGTGGTATTTCCCTTGTCGGCTCTGATGATGATTATGTTTTTATTACGTTTTAAGGAGGTTAAGAGAGCTTTCAATTCTGATGGTGGGATATTCAAGTCCAAAGGTTTGGCATCATCATCAGATTATTTTGGCTATTTCAAAACAAAGTCTATTGGCTTCAATACTGGAAAGATGGCGATGTTTCTTTCAATGTTGTGTATAAAATCTAAATATGGAAAGCATTTAGGTGAAATGACAAACTTATGACCTCTTACTAGAACATTCAATTCATCTTCTGTTAGTGGACAGTTAGATAAGTTGACAACCCATTTTTCGGTCGGTAATTTGTTAGTATTATTCTTAGATTGATTTAACAAATTAAGGTATTTTTTATGTAGATTAATATTACTTTTATCAAATGCTTTGATCCCCGAATTTGATAATCACTTGTAGCATTTCTTGATTTAACGTATTTGACAATTCTGCTTCTAATTCTGTAATTTTTAAATTATTTGTTGTTAATTCGTGTTTAGAAACTTATAACTGATTAAGCAGTAAGAAATGGCTTGCTTTCTGATAGATTTTATGAGCACCTGGTGATTTGATAACTTCTTTTAGCAAACTTTTGAATGAGTTTATCGCATCTGCACTTTTTTAAAAAAGAGATTCTGGCACGTAGCTTACTCTGTTTCAGTTGAACTTTGCCTAGTAAGTCAATCTATCAAAAAGCAAGCCATTCCTTACTGCTTAATCAGTTAAGAGTTTCTAAACATGAATTGACAACAAATAATTTAAATAAAATAACTTGGCTGCGACAGTCTGTTGAGCCTATCATTCAAGGGAAGATAGGATGAAGTCTAGGTTTACCATTTTCTGCAATTGATTTATTTCTCTTTCTGTTTGCTGTTTAAAATAATACGAAGGGAAATAGAATACACAACAATTTGTCCAACTTCTATGCAAATTGTGGCATTAACAGTTCTACTCCCCACTCCAAAAACATTAGATTCCCTCTAGACACATCTCACAGAATAGTGACAGCAGGATTCATTGCTAGCTGACCCAGAAGTCCCCCTCCCCCCAAGCATTTCCAGTAAGTGCAGTAATATATATACTGTTTAGCAGGAAGTCTGCTGAATAACCATTTTAAAGCTTATCTTTGAAAGGAATGTGAGGAAGAGGATGCAATAGGAGCGGCTCACTCTTAATATATGCATCCTATTGCATGCTGAAAGAAATGAAGAAAAATTAAACCAGGATTTAGTTTTGGAATCCAGACATGGTGTCCAGCCTCTCTAAGACTCCAATAAGTAAAGTGGTAGTATTAGATGTGGATGATGATGAAGCTATCAAACAGAAGCTTGTCTTTTTCTTTGAAAGGTATAGATTACATGCTTCTGCTAGTTTCGCTTCTCAAGTCTGGTGGGTCAATGTCTGTTGGTCCTGGAAGTATATACCCAGGCCCTCCAATATACAGCAACCGAATCCTGTACCTAAAACATGTTTTGAGGTAGAGGGTATGGTTGTTACAGAACACCTGCTTCAGTTCACCATAAACCCACATTGTGGGTTTATGGTGAACTGAAGATGAATATCAAGCCCATCATGGAACTGATGTTTTAGACTTCCAAGATTTGACCTAATTAATTCTTCAAATTGTGCTGTGAATTTCAGTTATCGCAAGAGGGCATAGTCATGGTCCTCTTCAACAACTTTAGGATTTGTGTTTGAGGTGTAAGATCTGATCTTGTCTGGTGGTCATTAAAGGTAAGGAGAAATTTTTCTTGGGAAGAAAAAAAAAAGCAGGACTGTTTTGATAATATTAAAATGATTAAGGCTGTCCTCATCCCTAATGGAGAATGGTGAGATAATTAGGGTTTAATGCATTGTTCACTGGAAGATCTGTGAAGCTTTAAATTATTTAAGCGCTACAAGATTTATCAAATTATGTGTATCATGAACTATGGATAGGATTTGATCTCAGTGAGAAAAAGTCATTATGTGAAAGCAGCACCCTGGAGTGATCTGGCATTGTCAAGAAAATGTGAAGATAGGGAGCTATCCACCACAATACAGTAAACAATGTGAAAAGAAACTGACCTTTCAGTTACAAAACACGAAGGGCAGATCATCTGCCCAAAGGATTTGCATTTAAAAGTGGGAAATGTTAGCTAGGAGATCCACGTGAAATGAGTGGCAGAATCTGTAGTTGTTGGTCACTGATTACTAAGTAGGTTCTCCAGGTGGTGAAGAAGTCGACTCAATAATATCCTTCACAGTATTTTCAAGAAGAGGTGAGGACAATGGGTTAGTTAAATGTTTATGCCTTAAATAAGTATGAAAGATTGTGAAACATGAGTGTTAATTCTGGGACATAAGTTTTGAGAATATTTAAATAGGAGTGGGGGAATATCATCACGATCAGACTTGTTGGCAGTCAAGCTTCAGGGTTCTTCTAATCGTCTTTCTAGTAAAAGACCAGAGGCATATAGTGAGCAGTGTTTTGGTATAGTGGAACACAATTTGCCTTGGTCAAGTATACAGAAGTTGAAGGAAAAGAATGTAGAAGACAAATTCATGTTTATGATCCAAAAAAAATGTAAAAATAAAAGGGCAGAAGTAGTGCCCAAATGTACACGTATCACCCTTGTTATTGAAGGAATCATGCAAAGTATAATTTGGATAGTTGACTGGACACTTATGGCTACTACTTCATGTTCAGTTAGAAACAGTAGCTTGGATCTGAATATCCCTAAGTAGTGAACATTTATATTTGTGTCATGAAAGGAGTGTGATTTTTATGCTTTATGGGATTTTTGCTGATTTTTATTTAATTTTTTTTTTGTCTTATTTTGTTATGGACTTTTTTGGCAGTTTAGCAGGATATATATATTTACAGTTGTGAAAGACTCAAATGTGTAATTTGGCATAGAAAGATGCCCAGTCTCCTGGCTGCATAGCTTGACAGTTCCATTGCATATCAAGTATAGTGCATACCAGCAGAGCCCTTTCAGCTGTGCTTTCTGTGTGTCTACAGTATGTTCACATGCCTTCAAAGAGTCCCCCCCCCCCTCCCTGCACTACATGCAAGGGAGATATTCAATGCAATCTGAAGAGTTAAATCCAATTTGGACTAGTTAGTTTCTTATGATCTCCTGACAAATTCAACTCAACTGGGCTAAATGATGAAGGGTATCTTTTAAACGTGATCATTAACCAGGTTTGACCAAATTTTGCATGTAGTTTGTATTATCCGAGAATTTCGTCAGTCCAACCAACAAAAATAATATTGGGTGTGTATGTTGGATGGATTACACCTTAAACTGCATTGTTCAATTGATTTAGAGCAAATCTGGAATACAGTTTTGTCATTGCTTCTGGACCTCCAGGAATGTCAGCCCAATTGCACCAAAATGTAGAATGATTACTACAGAGGTTATGGGGAAAGAGGTAGATCAGTTCTTCTGTAGACACCTCTATAGATTGCATATTTCAACTACTTTTGATACATTTCAGAATATAAGTGTTTATGTTGTGTAGGATCCTCTAAGAATTGTGGCATTTAAAACAAAATGAAGCAAGGGTGTAAAAAGATTAAAGTTAACTGTTGCATGCACACTGCTACAGATTGCACCATTCAACTGAAAGTAATGTAAAATTTTGTGCTCTGTTATGTTATAAACTGTTTAACTTATTTTAATGGCATTAACAACACCAAATGAACTAAATTATAATATACAGTGGTACCTTGAGATACGAGTTTAATTCATTCCATGACCGAGCTCGTAAGTCAAAATGTTCGTATCTCAAATCAATCTTCCTCATTGAAATTAATTAAAATGAGATTAATTCATACCAGCCCCTAAAAACCACTCCAATTATTTTATAATAATGTATTTATAATGAACAAATATTGTATACAAACAAAATAAAACCAAATACTGTACATACATACATACATGTAAAAGAGAATCTAAAGCAGGGTTCGCCAAAGTCATTTGCCCGTCGACCCCTTCAAGCGTTTCTTGACTTTTTATCGACCCCCGTATATTTTACTATTACGTAATTATAATAGGACAAGCAAAAAAAGACGCTTATGTGAGTTTTTAGATTGTTTATTTTATAGTTACAGTGTTTATTGTATGTATAATATAGTATATATTATTATATTACTATTACTAGTGATATTAATAAACCACTGGTATTACTACCAGCGCTGCTCAACTCTTCAACATAAAGCAGTTTAGTTCGTGAATTAATAACGATTGAATTATAATATGTATGTTGATGAATTTTAGAACATTAACGCTCACTTGTATGTCGATGCGCAAAAATGAGACTGGGATCGAATACTTGTATCAGTAAATAAGAACCAAGCACATGTTGCAATCTCGCTCCCACTGCGCCGGCCGGCAGGAACCACCAACATCCGTTTATTGGTAAATACGTCATTTTGGCCTACTTGATTGGCCTCAGTAACTATTTTCATGACCTTACTCCATCTTACAGGTCCTATTGATGGACCTGTAAGATGGAGGTACTGATCCCACAATTCACTCTTAATTGCGTTGTCATTACCTCCATGTCTTTTGTCATGGAGGTAATCCAAGTCAACTGAATTAAATATTAATACAATGATGTCTTATATTTTCCTGTCGACCCCTGAGCCCGAATCGACCCCTAACAATGTCATATCAACCCCTTTGGTGACCACTGATCTAAAGAAATAAACAGATGTTGGCAGAGCCGATTAGTGTATGGTATTAATTTTTTCTTTCACTTCACTTTTGCTTAATTTAATTTTCTTCTTCACTAGTTTTTTCTTTTTTGCCACGCTTTTGTCATTTTCATCCGCAAGGCGTTTCAATAGAAACCTGTCCAAGGAGCTTTGTTTCTTCCTCCCTTTAGAATGTTTCTGAAATGAGTTAGGCAAGTGTCATTAAATAGCGCCCCTGCACGACCAGTTGCAACTTTTTCAGGGTGTTACTTTTCAATAAAGTCCGAAACTTTATCTCACTTGAAGAGATAACCCCCTCTGATTCTGCGGTTGTACCAATCTCCTGCAGAACCTCTGTATGTTGCTGTGTGTGTAGTTCCATCAACTTCTCCACTGTCAGTTCCTCGGAATGTGCGGCGACAAGGTCTTCGATGTCTTCTCCTTCATCCACCTCCAGGCCCATGGACTTTCTGAGGGACACAATCTCCTTCAGCACTTCCTGTTCACGTCTAAATCCTTCAAAGTCCCTTTCAGCCACAGCCTCAGCTTTTTCCATGCAGAGATCAAGGTCCTTTTTGTAACACCCTCCAGGCCATATCAATAATTTTAAGGCATATGACAATGTTGTAGTGTTCCTTCCAGAACTCTCGAAGGGTGAGGTTTGTGCTCTCCGTAACCTCAAAGCAGCGTCGGAACACGTTTGATAAAAAGTTTCTTGAAATTGGAGATCACCTGTTGGTCCATGGGCTGTAGGATAGAGGTGGTGTTGGGCGGAAAGTAGAGAACCTTTATAAAGCTGAACTCAGGGATGTCGTCCTCAAGGTTTGATGGGTGGGCAGGAGCACTGTCAAGGACGAGAAGGGCTTGCAGGGGTAAGTCATTGACCTCGAGGTATTCCTTAACGGCAGGACCAAAGACCAAGTTGACCCACTGCACAAAAAACTGCCTGGTGACCCATGCCTTTGGGTTTGCCCTCCACATAACCTGCAGTTTTTCTTTTAAAACCTTGTGTCTTGAAGGCTCTGGGATTTTCTGAGTGGTATACGAGCAGCGACTTGATCTTGCAGTCGCCACTCGTATTTGCACACAGTGTGAGGGTCAACCTATCCTTCATATGCTTGTGACCTGGCATCTTCTTTTCTTCTGCCGTTATGTAAGTTTTGCTTGGCATCTTCCAGAAGAGCCCTGTCTCATCACAGTTGAAAACTTGTTGGGGGGGGGGGGATGCATCCTTTGGCTTCGATCAATTCAGCAAAGATTTTTACAAATTCCTCACCAAGCCTAACAACGGAGTAAATGCCGGTACTTTTTCGGAAAATTTCGAACCACCCACGACTGGCTTTGAACTGCTCTTGTGAAGCCTCCTGTGCTGAAGTATCTGGGGTCTGCTGCAGCAAATCTGCGTAAATGGCTCGTGCCTTCTCATAAATTATAGTCTGTCACAGTGTCTCCTGTGAGCTGCTTCCCTGTCAACCAAAAAATCAGCAGTTCTCCATCTTTTCATGGAAAGAGTTGCGTAGCTTTGAAATAATTTTAACGCCCTTAGCTGGAGTTATAGCCTTTATCGAGTCCTTCTGCTTCAGAATGGTACATATTGTAGAAGTAGTGTGATCGTACTGCATTGCCAAGTCTATTACTCTTACGCCTTGCTCGTGTTTGTCTATTATCCCACACTTTAATTCCATGGATATCACCTTTTTCCTTTTCTCACCACTGTTCTTTACACTCGCCTTCTTTGGACTCATGGTTATACGAAAAAAATTAGCTAAATAACTGTACATACAAAAAAAAAACACAAAATTAAAACTCAACATGACAGAAATGCTTCTGCGGTGAGGTAAACATGAACTGAATGAGGCGCAAGACTCTGGAATCTGAGTAGAGTGGTGGTTACGTCACCGAAGCAGGCTCATAACTCAAGGCAAAAAACCGACCTAGTGATGGCTCGTATCTCAAAAACTCGTATGTTGGGGGCACTCATATCTCAAGGTACCACTGTATATATATATTTTATAAAAATCAAGTGGATATTAGATCCAGCATTATTTTAAAGCAGAATGCAAAAACTATGAAAGTTTCATACAAATAAGTTGGCCAGAAAGCTTACGGGAATAAGCCTGCTGGCATTTACGAGTCACCCTAGAACAGACCATTTTAGGAAACACGCACACTGCCCAGGCATCCGTATATTCGTTTTCTAATTTGGTCAATTTTTTTAAGGTTTCACTGGCCTGACAGCTGTTTCGAACTGGTTGGTACTCCTCAGAGACCAGGCAGAAACCTTAAGAGAGCAAAACTCTCTTTCAATACTAAGGAACTTGAAACGTCCGAGAGGTGTATTTTTCGTAAGCGAACTCTCGGTTGGTGCATAAAAGTATATATTTCTCTAAATTTCAAACCAGCATCTTCATTGTACAAAAAAACATGTTACTGTTTACACGACCATGAGTTAGTGAAACAGTTCAAATTGTAACGGATAAAAGATCTTAAGTCCTAATTTGGTGTCCTCTGATGTAAAAAAAACAAGAACTATTACGGTTGTGTAGGAGTGGAGCTTAAGAAAACAGTCTCCCAAATTTTTGGCAAATTAATGGAACCTCTTAACAAATTAATTGGTGTCCTCTGATGTAAAAAAAACAAGAACTATTACGGTTGTGTAGGAGTGGAGCTTAAGAAAACAGTCTCCCAAATTTTTGGCAAATTAATGGAACCATACTTGTTCAGGTTACTTCATAGCCACTGCTACCACATGAAAAACCTACCAAGTCTCAACAAGCTTAAATGTCTCAATCATACCATCCCTTTTATTGTCTATTCACCAAACTGCAGTGTGCATAACTTAAGCACAGTCTCATAACTAATATTCCACAGTCATATCATTTTTGTTATCTACCTACTACTGTCTACAAGGCCACTTCAATCTCCTTGAAAATATTGACTAAAATGGGCACAATAATCCAGATAGGTTCTGATCAGGACTCCATGTAATGGAACCACCACCCTCTTGTTTCTGTTAATGTTTCTGCAGCAGTCCTCTGGGTTGCATTCACAATATATATACCCTGAACTTCAAATTTCTATCAATCATCACCCCAAGATACCCTCCCTCCACCAGTTTGCAATCTTATGGATAACACATTTCGAGACCTTAATCCTACAATAAATTAACATCCACCTTATTCAAATTCTACTGAAAAGCTACAAAGTTAGCACTATTATTATCAGAGAACCTTCAGGAGGCCATTTATTATCCACACCAGCTCTCACACCTTCTTGAACTCTTTATTATTATTATTTTCAAGAGACTCGATTGTGGGAGGTCCCACTCTCAGGCAATGCATTCCAATCACCTACCACTTTCTCCATGCAAAAAATCTACTCTTCACCCCCTGACACAGCTTCCAGGGATGGCCTCTCATTCTGTGTCTCCCGATATTCTATGAAAAATCTCTACATTAATGTTGTAATTACTGCTTACCAACTTAAACATCTCATGTCTTCCCTCTCACTCCTCTAGGTTCTGTAATTTGCATTCTCTCAATCTGTCCTCATATTCCAGAGACCAGAAGCCAACTTAGTCAATCACTTTGAACCCTCTCCAACATCTCATCATCCTTTTGAAAACCTGACGACCAAATCTGTGCACAGTAATCTATATGTAGCCTGATTATGCCTTGTACAATGGAATCAAACACATCCTTAACTTGTGCACGTCAGTGTTCTCCATATCATTTACGTGCTGTGAATGAAACAAAATGTCCACGAAGTTTCAAATCCCTATCCACCAATCCTAGACTCTGCATCCCCCCCCAAAGTGGGAAGGATGGTGAGATGAGACTTGCAACAAAGATTATGAGATCTGTGAAAATAGCACATAATGCATCTATTTTAGTAAGCAAGTTACAGAGAATTTAATAAATCACATTTTAGTATTGAACAGTTTCCTATTTTTTAAATATCTTTATTTACAAACTTTCCTAATATAACACTTCAGTATTTTACAAGATATAAATATGCATAGTATTGACTGCAAATGGTTTTTACTTTATGTGGCTAACTGCAGAACAAACAGTGATCAGTGTAGAAGTTTAAAAAAGCAGTTATTTTGATTTCATGAAAATTAAAATTAGTAAAAAAAAAAAAAAAAAGTAGAAATACAGTGAGAAATGCAATGAATAAATTTACATGTTGTCATGCACAAACAAAACAATCAAATTTTTCTTCCTCACACACTTAAAAAAAACCTGCTATAGTTCCATTCACTTTTCATGAATTGATAGTATTTTCTAAGCTAATGTAAGGCAACATTAAAAATACACAGATTATAATACCTAATTGTAGAACAGGCAATTAGACATTATGAATATTAAGTATTAATATTTATCAGGAACAAAAAATTGTGATTTTTTCCATGTCAGATATGCAATTATCAGGACAGACCTTACAGGTTCATGGGTTCAGTTGTCATGACACACAAAGTTGCATGTACACATGTAGCAATTTGTTTATGAAATGATATATTAATAAATTCATAGTATGAATAAGAAAT